>NW_026112148.1:105998-208115 GCF_024679095.1 Eriocheir sinensis
TTGGTGTGTGGCAGGTAAACTTATGCGTCTTAAGCGCTGGACGGAGGCCCCTCAGTCGCGAATCGTGTGGCGGGTAAACGGGTGAGGGGAGGTAGCGCCAGCACCCTGATGGCTCGTTTTGCCTCGTGAGCGCTGGACGAGGCCCTCAGTCATGAATCGTCTGGCAGGTAAACGGGTGAGGGGGTGGGTAACGCGCCAGCACCTGATGGCTCGTTTTGCCTCGTGAGCGCTGGACGAGGGAAGCGGGTAATCAGCGAGGTAGATCGCTCGCACTTAATGGTTTGCTTTGCCTCGTGAGTGCTGGACGAGGCCAGCGGGTATCGGCGGGGGTGGGTAGCTCGCCCTTAATGGTTCGCTGCCTCCTGAGCGGACTCAGGTCTCGCGAGCGCTGGCTGAGGGCAAGCGGGTAATCGGCAGGGTAGGTCGCACGCCCTTAATGGTTCTCTTTGCCTCCTGAGCGCTGGCCGAGGCAGTCACCGACAGAGTGACGGGTAAGCGGCTGGAGTAACGGACAAGTCAAGGAGACACTGGCCCTTCATACGACATACAATTTGGTGTGTGGCGAGTAAATTTTGCGTCATGAGCGCAGGACGAGGCCCTCAGTCATGAATCGTGTGGCGGGGGGTGGGGAATTGGGGGGGTAGGCGCTAGCACCTGAAGGCTCGTTTTGCCTCGTGAGCGCTGGACGACGCAAGCGGGTAATCGGCGGGGTAGGTCGCTCGCCTTTAATGGTTCGTTTTGCCTCGTGAATGCTGGACGAGGCAAGCGGGTATCAACGGAGGTGGGTCGCTCTCCTTAAAAATGGTTCGCTTTGCCTCTTGAGCGCTGCCCGAGCAAGTAACTGACGGGTAAACGGCGGGAGTAACGGACTCAGGTCTCGCGAGCGCTGGTCAAAGCCAGCGGGTAATCAGCAAGGTAGGTCGCTCGCGCCAATGGTTCGCTTTACCTCTTGAGCGCTGGCCGAGGCAGTCACTGACGGGTAAACGGAGGAGTAACACTCAGGCCTCGCGATCGCTGGCCAGAAGCCAGCGGGTAATCAACGGGGTAGCGCTCGCCCTTAATGGTTCGTTTGCCTTTTGAGCGCTGGCCGAGGCAGTCACTGACGGGTAAACGGCGGAAGTAACGGACTCAAGCCTCGCGAGCGCTGGCCGAGGCCAGCAGGTAATCGACAGGGGTAGGTCGCTCGCCCTTAATGGTTCCTTTGCCTCCTGAGCGCTGGCCGAGGCAGTCACCGATATCGAGTGACGGTTAAACAGCTGGAGTAAGTTAAGGAGACACTGGCCCTTCATACGACAAAGAATTTGGTGTGTGGCGGGTAAACTTTGCGTCTTAAGCGCTGGACAGGAGCCCTCAGTCATGAATCGTGTGGCGGGTAAACGGGTGAGGGGGGGGTGGGTAGCGCGCCAGCACCTGATGGCTCGTTTTGCCTCGTGAGCGCTGGACGGGGCCCTCAGTCATGAATCGTCTGGCAGGTAAACGGGTGAGGGGGGGTGGGTAACGCGCCAGCACCTGATGGCTCGTTTTGCCTCGTGAGCGCTGGACGAGGGAAGCGGGTAATCAGCGGAGGTAGATCGCTCGCACTTATTAATGGTTTGCTTTGCTCGTGAGTGCTGGACGAGGCCAGCGGGTAATCGGCGGGGGTGGGTAGCTCGCCTTAATGGTTCGCTTGCCTCCTGAGCGGACTCAGGTCTCGAAGCGCTGGCTGAGGCAAGCGGGTAATCGGCGGGGTGGGTCGCACGCCCTTAATGGTTCTCTCTTTGCCTCCTGAGCGCTGGCCGAGGCAGTCACCGACAGCTCGAGTGACGGGTAAGCGGCTGGAGTAACGGACAAGTCAAGGAGACACTGGCCCTTCATACGACATACAATTTGGTGTGTGGCGAGTAAATTTTGCGTCATGAGCGCAGGACGAGGCCCTCAGTCATGAATAGTGTGGCGGGGGAGGGGGGGTGGTGGGTATGGCTCTAGCACCTGATGGCTCGTTTTGCATCGTGAGCTCTGTACGACGCAAGCGGTGAATCGGCGGGGGTAGGTCGCTCGCCTTTAATGGTTCGTTTTGCCTCGTGAATGCTGGACGAGGCAAGCAGGTAATCGGCGGAGGTGGGTCGCTCTCCCTTAAAAATGGTTCCTTTGCCTCTTGAGCGCTGCCCGAGCAAGTAACTGACGGGTAAACGGCGGGAGTAATGGACTCAGGTCTCGCGAGCGCTGGTCAAGGCCAGCGGGTAATCAGCAAGGTAGGTCGCTCGCACTTAATGGTTCGCTTTACCTCTTGAGCGCTGGCCGAGGCAGTCACTGACAGGTAAACGGAGGAGTAACCTCAGGCCTCGCGATCGCTGGCGGACGCCATCGGGTAATCGGCGGGGGTAGGTTGCTCGCAATTAATGGTTCGCTTTGCCTCTTGAGCGCTGGCCGAGGCAGTCACTGACAGGTAAACGGCGGGAGTAAATAACTCAGGCCTCGCGAGCGCTGGCCGAGGCAGTCACTGACAGGTAAACGGCGGGAGTAAATAACTCCAGGCTTCGCGAGCGCTGGCCGAGGCCAGCGGGTAATCGGCGGGGTAGGTCGCTCGCCCTTAATGGTTCGCTTTGCCTCCTGAGCGCTGGCCGATGCAATCACCAACTGCTCGAGTGACGGTTAAACAGCTGGAGTAACGGACAAGTCAAAGAGACACTGGTCCATCATACGACATACATTTTGGTGTGTGGCCGGTTAATTTTGCGGCTTGATCGCTGGACGAGGCCCTCAGTAATGAATCGTGTGGCGGGTAAACGGGGGGGGGGGGTTGGGGGGGGATGGTTTACGCGCCAGCACCTGATGGTTCGCTTTGCCTCCTGAGCGCAGGCCGAGGAAGTCACCGACTGCTCGAGTGACGGGTAAACAGCTGGAGTAACGGACAATTCACAGAGAAACTGGTCCTTCATTTGACATACAATTTGTTTTGTGGCGTGTAAACTTTGCGTTTTCGAGCGGTGGACGAGGCCCTCAGTCATGAATCGTGTGGCGGGTAAACGGGGGAGATGGGGGTAACGCGCCAGCACCTGATGGCTCGTTTTACCTCATGAGCGCTGGACGAGGCAAGCGGGTAATCAGAGAAAGGTAGGTCGCTCGCACTTAATAATGTTTCATTTACGTCGTGAGTGCTGGACGAACAAGCGGGTAATTGGCGGAGGTAGGTCGCTCTCCTTAATAATGGTTCGCTTTGCCCCTTGAGCGCTGGCCGAGGAAGTCACTGACGGGTAAACGGCAGGAGTAACGGACTCAGGCATCGCGAGCGCTGACCGAGGCCAACGGGTATTCGGCGGGGTAGGTCGCTCTCCCTTAATAATGGTTCGCCTTGCCTCCTGAGCGCTGGCCGGGCAGTCACCGAGTGCTCGAGTGACGGGTAAACGGCTGGAGTAACGGACAAGTCAAGGAGACACTGGCCCTTCATACGACATACAATTTGGTGGGTGGCGGGTAAACTTTGCCTCTTGAGCGCTGGAATAGGAACTCAGTCATGAATCGTGTGGCGGGTAAAGGGGGTGGGGGTGGGGGGGTAAAGCGCCCGCACTATGGCTCGTTTGCCTCGCCAGCACTGGACGAGGCAAGAGGGTAATCAGCAGGGTAGCTCGCTCACATAATAATGATTCGTTTTGCCTGGTAAGGTGCTGGAATAGGCAAGCGGGTAATCGGCATAGGTAGGTCGCTCTCCTTAATAATGGTGTGCTTTGCCTCTTGAGCGCTGGCCGAGACAGTAACTGCCGGGTAAACGGCGTGAGTAACGGACTCAGTCCTCGCGAACATTGGCCGAGGCCAGCAGGTAATCGACGGGGGTAGGTCGCTCGCCCTTAATGGTTCGCTCTGCCTCTTGAGCGCTGGCCGAAGCCGTAAATGACGGGTAAACGGCGGGAGTAATAGACTGAGGCCTCGCGATTGCTGGCCGAAAGCTGGCGGGTAATCCTCAGGGTAGGTCGCTCGACCTTAATGGTTCGCTTTGCCTCTTGAGCGCTGGCCGAGGCAGTCACTGACGGGTAAACTTCAGAATAACGGATTCAGGGTTCCCGAGCGCTGGCCGATGCCAGCGGGTAATCAACGGGGTAGGTCGTTCGCCCAATGGTTCGGTTTGCCCCTTGAACGCTGTCCGGAGACAGTAACTAACGGATAAATGGCGGAGTAACGGACTCAGGCCTCGCGAGCGCTGGCCGAGGCCAGCTGGTAATCGGCGGGGTAGGTTGCTCGCCCTTAATGGTTCGCTTTGCCTCTGAGCGCTGGCCGAGTCAGTCACTGACGGGTAAACGGCGTGAAACGGACTCAGGCCTCGCGAGCGCTGGACGAGGCCAGCGGGTCATCGGCGGGTAGGTCGCTTGCCCTTAATGATTCGCTTTGCCTCTTGAGCGCTGGCCAGAGGCAGTCGTGACGGGTAAACGGAGAGTAACGGACTTAGGCCTCGCGTGCGCTGGCCGAGGCCAGCGGGTAATCGACGGGGTAGGTCGCTCGCCCATAACGGTTCGCTTTGCCTCCTGAGCGCTGGCCGAGGCAGTCGCCGACTGCTCGAGTGACGGGTAACCGGCTGGAGTAACGGACAAGTCAAGGAGACACTTGCCCACCATACGACATACAATTTGGTGTGTGACCGGTAAAGTTTGCGTCTTGAGCGTTGGACGTAGGCCCTCAGTAATAAATCGTGTGGCGGTAAAGAACGGGGTGGGGGTGGGGGTAACGAACCAGCACCTGATGGCTCGTTGTGCCTCGTGAGCGCTGGACGAGGCAAGCGGGTAATCAGCGTGGGTAGCTCGCTCGAACTTAATAATGGTTCGTTTTGCCTCGTGAGTGCTGGACGAGGCAAGAGGTAATCGGCAAAGGTAGGTCCTCTCCTTAATAATGGTTCGCTTTGCCTCTTGAGCGCTGGCCGAGGCAGTAACGACGGGTAAACCGCGGGAGTAACGGACTCAGGCCTCGCAAGCGCTGGCCGAAGCCAGCGGGTAATCAGGGGGGTAGGTCGCTCGCCCTTAATGGTTCGCTTTGCCTCTTGAGTGCTGGCCGAGGCAGTCACTGACGCCTCAAAAACACAGTTCTCCACCTATTCACTCGACACAATCTTCCAAACAACTATCCCCTATTCTTTGACAACACCCAGCTATCACCTTCCTCAACACTAAACATCCTCGGTCTATCCTTAACTCAAAATCTCAACTGGAAACTTCATATCTCATCTCTTACTAAATCAGCTTCCTCGAGGCTGGGCGTTCTGTACCGTCTCCGCCAGATCTTCTCCCCTGCACAGGTGATGTCAATATACAGGGGCCTAGTCCGCCCTCGTATGGAGTATGCATCTCATGTGTGGGGAGGCTCCACTCACACAGCTCTTTTGGACAGATTGGAGGCAAAGGCTCTTCGTCTCATCAGCTCTCCTCCTCATACTGATAGTCTTCTACCTCTTAAATTCCGCCGCAATGTTGCCTCTCTTTCTATCTTCTATCGATATTTCCACATGACTGCTCTTCTGAACTTGCTAACTGCATGCCTCCCCCCTCCCCTGGCACTCGACTTCTACTCATGCTCATCCCTATACTGTCCAAACCCCTTATGCAAGAGTTAACCAGCATCTTCACTCTTTCATCCCTCACGCTGGTAAACTCTGGAACAATCTTCCTTCATCTGTATTTCCTCCTGCCTACGACTTGAACTCTTTCAAGAGGAGGGTATCAGGACACCTCTCCTCCAGAAACTGACCTATCTTTCGGCCACCTCTTTGGATTCTTTTTAGGAGCAGCGAGTAGCGGGCTTTTTTTATTAATGTTTACTTTTGTGCCCTTGAGCCGTCTCCTTTGCTGTAAAAAAAAAAAAAAAAAAAACCGGGGGAGTAACGGACTCAGGCCACGCGAGCGCTGGCCGAGGCCCGATGGTAATCGGCGGGGGTAGGTCCCTCTCCATTAATGGGTCGCGTTGCCTCTTCAGCGCTGGCCGAGGCAGTCACTGACGGGTAAACGGCGGGAGTAACGGATTGAGGCCTCGCGAGCGCTGGCCGAGGCCAGCGGGTAATCGGCGGGGGTAGGTCGCTCGCCGTTTATGGTTCGCTTTGCCTCTTGAGCGCTGGCCAAAGGCAGTCACTGACTTGTACACGGCGGGAGTCACGGAATCAGGCCTCGCGAGCGCTGGCCGAAGCCAGATGGTAATAGGCGGGGGTAGGTCACTCGCCTTTAATGGTTCGTTTTGCCTCCTGAGCGCTGGCCGAGGCAGTCACCGACTCCTCGAGTGACGGTTAAACGGCTGGAGTAAGTTAAGGAGACACTGGCCCTTCATACGACAAAGAATTTGGTGTGTGGCGGGTAAACTTTGCGTCTTAAGCGCTGGACGAGGCCCTCAGTCATGAATCGTGTGGCGGGTCAACGGGTGAGGGGGTAGGTAGCGCGCCAGCACCTGATGGCTCGTTTTGCCTCGTGAGCGCTGGACGAGGGAAGCGGGTAATCAGCGGAGGTAGATCGCTCGCACTTATTAATGGTTTGCTTTGCCTCGTGAGTGCTGGACGAGGCCAGCGGGTAATCGGCGGGGTAGGTAGCTCGCCCAATGGTTCGCTTTGCCTCCTGAGCGGACTCAGGTCTCGCGAGCGCTGTTTGAGGCAAGAGGGTAATCGGCGGGGGTAGGTCGCACGCCCTTAATGGTTCTCTTTGCCTCCTGAGCGCTGGCCGAGGCAGTCACCGACAGCTCGAGTGACGGGTACGCGGCTGGAGTAACGGACGAGTCCAGGCACCACTGGCCCTTCATACGACATACAATTTGGTGTGGTGAGTAAATTTTGCGTCTTGAGCGCTGGACGAGGCCCTCAGTCATGAATCGTGTGGCGGGGGGGTGGGGGTGGGGGGTAGGGCGCTAGCACCTGAAGGCTCGTTTTGCCTCGTGAGCGCTGGACGACGCAAGCGGGTAATCGGCGGGGGTAGGTCGCTCGCCTTTAATGGTTCGTTTTGCCTCGTGAATGCTGGACGAGGCAAGCGGGTAATCGGCGGAGGTGGGACGCTCTCCCTTAAAAATGGTTCGCTTTGCCTCTTGAGCGCTGCCCGAGCAAGTAACTGACGGCTAAACGGCGGGAGTAAATGACTCAGTCTCGCTATAGCTGGTCAATGCCAGAGGGTAAACTGCAAGTGGAGGTCGCTCGCACTTAATGGTTCGCTTTACCTCTTGAGCGCTGGCCGAGGAAGTCACTGACGGGTAAACGGAGGGAGTAACTTACTCAGGCCTCGCGATCGCTGGCCGAGGCCAACGGGTAATCGGCGGGGGTTGCTCGCCCATAATGTTTCGCTTTGCCTCTTGAGCGCTGGCCGAGGAAGTCACTGACAGGTAAACGGCGGGAGTAAATAACTCAGGCTTCGCGAGCGCTGGCCGAGGCAGTCACTGACAGGTAAACAGCGCGAGTAAATAACTCAGGCTTCGCGATCGCTGGCCGAGGCCAGCGGGTAATCGGCGGGGGTAGGTTGCTCGCCCTTAATGATTCGCTTTGCCTCTTGAGCGCTGGCCGATGCAATCACCAACTGCTCGAGTGACGGTTAAACAGCTGGAGTAACGGACAAGTCAAGGAGACACTGGTCCATCATACGACATACAATTTGGTGTGTGGCGGGTTAATTTTGCGGCTTGATCGCTGGACGAGGCCCTCAGTAATGAATCGTGTGGCGGGTAAACGGGGGGGGGGGGGATGGTTTACGCGCCAGCACCTGATGGTTCACTTTGCCTCCTGAGCGCTGGCCGAGGCAGTCACCGACTGCTCGAGTGACGGGTAAACGGCTGGAGTAACGGACAAGTCACAGAGACACTGGTCCTTCATATGACATACAATTTGGTTTGTGGCGTGTAAACTTTGCGTCTTCGAGCGGTGGACGAGGCCCTCAGTCATGAATCGTGTGGCGGGTAAACGGGGGAGGGGGGGGGGGGTAACGCGCCAGCACCTGATGGCTCGTTTTGCCTCATGAGCGCTGGACGAGGCAAGCGGGTAATCAGTAGGGGTAGGTCGCTCGCACTTAATAATGTTTCATTTTACGTCGTGAGTGCTGGACGAGGCAAGCGGGTAATTGGCGGAGGTAGGTCGCTCTCCCTTAATAATGGTTCGCTTTGCCTCTTGAGCGCTGGCCGAGGAAGTCACTGACGGGTAAACGGCGGGAGTAACGGACTCAGGCATCGCGAGCACTGGCTGAGGCCAACGGGTATTCGGCGGGGGTAGGTCGCTCTCCCTTAATAATGGTTCGCCTTGCCTCCTGAGCGCTGGCCGAGGCAGTCACCGACTGCTCGAGTGACGGGTAAACGTCTGGAGTAACGGACAAGTCAAGGAGACACTGGCCCTTCATACGTCAAAAAATTTGGTGTGTGGCGGGTAAACTTTGCTTCTTGAGCGCTGGACGAGGCCCTCTGTCATGAATCGTGTGGCGGGTAAACTTTGGGGGGGGGGGGGGTAAGGGGTAAAACGCCAGCACCTGATGGCTCGTTTTGCTTCGTCAGCGCTGGACGGCAAGAGGGTAATCAGCGGGGGTAGCTCGCTCACGCTTAATAATGGTTCGTTTTGCCTCGTAAGTGCTGGACGAGAGAAGCGATTAATCGGCTGAGGTAGGTCGCTCTCCTTTAATAATGGTTCGCTTTGCCTCTTGAGAGCTGGCCGAGGCAGTCACTGACGGGTTAACGGCGGGAGTAACGGACTCAGGCCTCGCGAACGTTGGCCGAGGCCAGCAGGTAATCGACGGGGGTAGGTCGCTCGCCCTTAATGGTTCGCTTTGCCTCTTGAGCGCTGGCCGAGGAAGTAACTCACGGGTAAACGGCGTGAGTAACGGACTCAGGCCTCGCGATTGCTGGCCGAGGGTAGCGGGTAATCGTCAGGGGTAGGTCGCTCGACCTTAATGGTTCGCTTTGCCTCTTGAGCGCTGTCCGAGGCAGTCACTGACGGGTAAACTTCAGGAACAACGGATTCAGGGTTCCCGAGCGCTGGCCGATGCCAGCGGGTAATCAACGAGGTAGGTCGCTCGCCCTTAATGGTTTGCTTTGCCTCTTGAGCGCTGTCCGAGACAGTAACTAACGGTTAAACGGTGTGAGTAACGGACTCAGGCCTCGCGAACGTTGGCCGAGGCCAGCTGGTAATCGTCGGGGGTAGGTCGCTCGCCCTTAATGGTTCGCTTTGCCTCTTGAGCGCTGGCCGAGTCAGTCACTAACGGGTAAACGGCGTGAGAAACAAACTCAGGCCTCGCGAGCGCTGGACGAGGCCAGCGGGTCATCGGCGGGGGTAGGTCGCTCGCCCTTAATGATTCGCTTTGCCTCTTGAGCGCTGGCCGAGGCAGTCATTGACGGGTAAACGGAGGGAGTAACGGACTTAGGCCTCGCGTGCGCTGGCCGAGGCCAGCGGGTAATCGACGGGGGTAGGTCGCTCGCCCTTAACGGTTCGCTTTGCCTCCTGAGCACTGGCCGAGGCAGTCACCGACTGCTCGAGTGACGGGTAAACGGCTGGAGTAACGGACAAGTCAAGGAGACACTTGCCCTCCATACGACATACAATTTGGTGTGTGACAGGTAAAGTTTGCGTCTTGAGCGTTGGACGTAGGCCCTCAGTAATAAATCGTGTGGCGGGTAAAAGAACGGGGGGTGGGGGGTGGGGTAACGAACCAGCACCTGATGGCTCGTTGTGCCTCGTGAGTGCTGGACGAGGCAAGAGGTAATCGGCAAAGGAAGGTCGCTCTCCCTTAATAATGGTTCGCTTTGCCTCTTGAGCGCTGGCCGAGGCAGTAACTGACGGGTAAACCGCGGGAGTAACGGACTCAGGCCTCGCAAGCGCTGGCCGAAGCCAGCGGGTAATCGGCGGGGGTAGGTCACTCGCCCTTAATGGTTTGCTTTGCCTCTTGAGTGCTGGCCGAGGCAGTCACTGACGGGTAAACGGCGGGAGTAACGGACTCAGGCCTCGCGAGCGCTGGCCGAGGCAAGAGGGTAATCAGCGGGGGTATGTCGCTCGCCCTTAATGGTTCGCTTTGCCTCTTGAGTGCTGGCCGAGGCAGTCACTGACGGGTAAACGGCGGGAGTAACGGACTCAGGCCTCGCGAGCGCTGGCCGAGGCCAGATGGTAATCGGCGGGGGTAGGTCACTCTCCATTAATGGTTCGCTTTGCCTCTTCAGCGCTGGCCGAGGCAGTCACTGACGGGTAAACGGCGGGAGTAACGGATTGAGGCCTCGCGAGCGCTGGCCGAGGCCAGCGGGTAATCGGCGGGGGTAGGTCGCTCGCCCTTTATGGTTCGCTTTGCCTCTTGAGCGCTGGCCTAGGCAGTCACTGAATTGTAAACGGCGGGAGTAACGGACTCAGGCCTCGCGAGCGCTGGCCGAAGCCAGATGGTAATAGGCGGGGTAGGTCACTCGCCCCAATGGTTCGTTTGCCTCCTGAGCGATGGCCTAGGCAGTCACCGACTTCTCGAGTGACGGGTAAACGGCTGGAGTAACGGACAAGCCGAGGAGACACTGGCCCTTCATACGACATACAATTTGGTGTGTAGCGGGTAAACTTTGCGTCTTGAGCGCTGGAAGAGGCCCTCAGTCATAATCGTGTGGCGGGTAAACAGGAAGGGGAGGTGGGTAACGCGCCAGCACCTTATGGCTCGTTTTGCCTGGTGAGCGCTGGACGAGGCAAGCGGGTAATCAGCGAGGGTAGATCGCTAGCACTTAATAATGTATCGTTTTACGTCGTGAGTGTTGGACGAGGCAAGCGGGTAATCGGCGGAGGTAGGTCGCTCTCCATGAATAATGGTTCGCTTTGCCTCTTGAGCGCTGGCCGAGGCAGTCACTGACAGGTAAACGGCGGGAGTAACGGACTCAGGCCTCGCGATCGTTGGCCGAGGCCAACGGGTAATCGGCGGGGGTAGGTCGCTCGCCCTTAATGGTTCACCTTGCCTCCTGAGCGCTGGCCGAGGCAGTCACTGACTGCTAGAGTGACGGGTAAACGGCTGGAGTAACGGACAAGTCAATGAGACACTGGACCTTCATACGACATACAATTTGGTGTGTGCCGTGTAAACTTTGCCTCTTGAGCGCTGGACGAGGCCCTCATTCATGAATCGTGTGGCGGGTAAACGGAGGAGGGGGGAGGGGGGTAACGCGCCCGCACCTTATGGCTCGTTTTGCCTCGTGAGCGCTGGACGAGGCAAGCGGGTAATCAGCGGGGGTTGCTCGCTCGCACTTAATAATGGTTCGTTTTGCCTCGTGACTGCTGGAATAGACAAGCGGTTAATCGGCAGAGGTAGGTCGCTCTCCCTTAATAATAGTTCGCTTTGCCTCTTGAGCGTTGGCCGAGACAGTAAATAACGGGTAAGCGGCGGGAGTTACGGACTCAGGCCTCGCGAGCGCTGCCCGAGGCCAGCGGGTAATCGGCGGGGGTACGTCGCTCGGCCTTAATGGTTCTCTTTGCCTCCTTGCGCTGGCCGAGGCTGTCACCGACTGCTCGAGTGACGGGTAAACGGCTGGAGTAACGGACAAGTCAAGGAGACACTCGCCCTTTATACGACATACAATTTGGTGTGTGTCGGATAAATTTTGCGTCTTGAGGGCTGGACGAAGCCCTCGGTCATGAATCGTGTGGCGAGTAAACGGGGGAGGGGGGGGGGGGGGTAACGCGCTAACACCTGATGGCTCGTTTTGTTTCGTGAGCGCTGGACGAGGCAAGCGGGTAATCAGCGGGGGTAGCTCGCTCGCTCTTAATAAAGGTTCGTTTTGGTTCGTTTTGCCTCGTGAGTGCTGGACGAGGGAAGCGGGTAATCGGCGGAGGTAGGTCGCTCTCCCTTAATAATGGTTCGCTTTGCCTCTTGAGCGCTGGCCGATGCAGTAACTGACGGGTAAACGGCGGGAGGAACGTACTCATGCCTGTCGCGCGCGGGCCGCGGCCCGCGGGTATGGGGGGGGGGTTAGGTCGCTCGGCCTTAATGGTTCGCTTTGCCTCTTGAGCGCTAGCCGAGGCAGTCACTGACGCGTAACCCCGCTGGCCGAGGCCAGCGGGTAATCGGCGGGGGTAGGTTGCTCGCCCAATGGTTCGCTTTGCCTCTTGATCGCTGGCCCATGCAGTCAATGACGGGTAAACGGCGGGAGTAACTTATTCAGGCTTCCCGAGCGCTGGCCGAGGCCAGCGGGTAAACGGCGGGGGTAGGTCGCGCCTTAATGGTTCGCTTTGCCTCCTGAGCCCTGGCCGATGTAGTCACCGACTGCTCGAGTGACGGTTAAACGGCTGGAGTAAAGGAAAAGTCAAGGAGACACTGGCCCTTCATATGACATACAATTTGGTGTGTTGCGTGTAAACTTTGCGTCTTGAGCGGTGGACGAGGCCCTCAGTCATGAATCGTGTGGCGGGTAAACGGGGAGGGGGGGGGGGGGTTAACGCGCCAGCACCTGATGGCTCGTTTTGCCTCATGAGCGCTGGACGAGGCAAGCGGGCCGAGGCAGTTACTGACAGGTAAACGGCGGGAGTAACGGACTCAGGCCTCGCAAGCGCTGGCCGAGGCCGACTGGTAATCGGCGGGGGTAGGTCTCTCGTCCTTAATGGTTCGCCTTGCCTCCTGAGCGCTGGCCGAGGCAGTCACCGACTGCTCGAGTGACGGGTAAACGGCTGGAGAAACGGATAAGTCAAGGAGACACTGGCCCTTCGTACGACATAAAATTTGGTGTGTGGCGGGTAAACTTTGCCTCTTGAGCGCTGGACGAAGCAGTAAATGACGGGTAAACGGCGGGAGTAACGGACTCAGACCTAGCGATTGCTGGCCGAGGCTAGCGGGTAATCGGCAGCAGTAGGTCGCTCGACCATAATGGTTCGCTTTGCCTCTTGAGCGCTGGCCGAGGCAGTCACTGACGGGTAAACTTCGGGAGTAACGGATTCAGGCTTCCCGAGCACTGGCCGATGCCAGCGGGTAATCGGCGGGGGTAGGTCGTTCGCCCTTAATGGTTCGCTTTGCCTCTTGAGCGCTGTCCGAGACAGTAACTAACGGATAAATGGCGGGAGTAACGGACTCAGGCCTCGCGAGCGCTGGCCGAGGCCAGCTGGTAATCGGCGGAGGTAGGTCGCTCGCCCTTAATGGTTCGCTTTGCCTCTTGAGCGTTGGCCGAGTCAGTCACTGACGGGTAAACGGCGGGAGAAACTGACTCAGCCCTCGCGAGCGCTGGCCGAGGCCAGCGGGTAATCGGCGGGGGTAGGTCGCTCGCCCTTAATGGTTCGCTTTGCCTCTTCAGCGCTGGCCGAGGCAGTCACTGACGGGTAAACGGCGGGAGTAACGGACTGAGGCCTCGCGAGCGCTGGCCGAGGCCAGCGGGTAATCGGCGGGGGTAGGTCGCTCGCCCTTTATGGTTCGCTTTGCCTCTTGAGCGCTGGCCAAGGCAGTCACTGAATTGTAAACGGCGGGAGTAACGGACTCAGGCCTCGCGAGCGCTGGCCGAAGCCAGATGGTAATAGGCGGGGGTAGGTCACTCGCCCTTAATGGTTCGTTTTGCCTCCTGAGCGCTGGCCGAGGCAGTCACCGACTCCTCGAGTGACGGGTAAACGGCTGGAGTAACGGACAAGCCGAGGAGACACTGGCCCTTCATACGACATACAATTTGGTGTGTAGCGGGTAAACTTTGCGTCTTGAGCGCTGGAAGAGGCCTCAGTCATAATCGTGTGGCGGGTAAACAGGAAGGGGAGGTGGGTAACGCGCCAGCACCTTATGGCTCGTTTTGCCTGGTGAGCGCTGGACGAGGCAAGCGGGTAATCAGCGAGGGTAGATCGCTAGCACTTAATAATGTATCGTTTTACGTCGTGAGTGTTGGACGAGGCAAGCGGGTAATCGGCGGAGGTAGGTCGCTCTCCATGAATAATGGTTCGCTTTGCCTCTTGAGCGCTGGCCGAGGCAGTCACTGACAGGTAAACGGCGGGAGTAACGGACTCATGCCTCGCGATCGCTGGCCGAGGCCAACGGGTAATCGGCGGGGGTAGGTCGCTCGCCCTTAATGGTTCACCTTGCCTCCTGAGCGCTGGCCGAGGCAGTCACTGACTGCTAGAGTGACGGGTAAACGGCTGGAGTAACGGACAAGTCAATGAGACACTGGACCTTCATACGACATACAATTTGGTGTGTGCCGTGTAAACTTTGCCTCTTGAGCGCTGGACGAGGCCCTCATTCATGAATCGTGTGGCGGGTAAACGGAGGAGGGGGGAGGGGGGTAACGCGCCCGCACCTTATGGCTCGTTTTGCCTCGTGAGCGCTGGACGAGGCAAGCGGGTAATCAGCGGGGGTTGCTCGCTCGCACTTAATAATGGTTCGTTTTGCCTCGTGACTGCTGGAATAGACAAGCGGTTAATCGGCAGAGGTAGGTCGCTCTCCCTTAATAATAGTTCGCTTTGCCTCTTGAGCGTTGGCCGAGACAGTAAATAACGGGTAAGCGGCGGGAGTTACGGACTCAGGCCTCGCGAGCGCTGCCCGAGGCCAGCGGGTAATCGGCGGGGGTACGTCGCTCGGCCTTAATGGTTCTCTTTGCCTCCTTGCGCTGGCCGAGGCTGTCACCGACTGCTCGAGTGACGGGTAAACGGCTGGAGTAACGGACAAGTCAAGGAGACACTCGCCCTTTATACGACATACAATTTGTTGTGTGTCGGGTAAATTTTGCGTCTTGAGGGCTGGACGAAGCCCTCGGTCATGAATCGTGTGGCGAGTAAACGGGGGAGGGGGGGGGGGGGTAACGCGCTAACACCTGATGGCTCGTTTTGTTTCGTGAGCGCTGGACGAGGCAAGCGGGTAATCAGCGGGGGTAGCTCGCTCGCTCTTAATAAAGGTTCGTTTTGGTTCGTTTTGCCTCGTGAGTGCTGGACGAGGAAGCGGGTAATCGGCGGAGGTAGGTCGCTCGCCCTTAATAATGGTTCGCTTTGCCTCTTGAGCGCTGGCCGATGCAGTAACTGACGGGTAAACGGCGGGAGTAACGGACTCAGGCCTTGCGAGCGCTGGCCGCGGCCAGCGGGTATGGGGGGGTTAGGTCGCTCGGCCTTAATGGTTCGCTTTGCCTCTTGAGCGCTAGCCGAGGCAGTCACTGACGCGTAACCCCGCTGGCCGAGGCCAGCGGGTAATCGGCGGGGGTAGGTTGCTCGCCCTTAATGGTTCGCTTTGCCTCTTGATCGCTGGCCGATGCAGTCAATGACGGGTAAACGGCGGGAGTAACTTATTCAGGCTTCCCGAGCGCTGGCCGAGGCCAGCGGGTAAACGGCGGGGGTAGGTCGCGCCTTAATGGTTCGCTTTGCCTCCTGAGCCCTGGCCGATGTAGTCACCGACTGCTCGAGTGACGGTTAAACGGCTGGAGTAACGGAGAAGTCAAGGAGACACTGGCCCTTCATATGACATACAATTTGGTGTGTTGCGTGTAAACTTTGCGTCTTGAGCGGTGGACGAGGCCCTCAGTCATGAATCGTGTGGCGGGTAAACGGGGAGGGGGGGGGGGGTTAACGCGCCAGCACCTGATGGCTCGTTTTGCCTCATGAGCGCTGGACGAGGCAAGCGGGCCGAGGCAGTTACTGACAGGTAAACGGCGGGAGTAACGGACTCAGGCCTCGCAAGCGCTGGCCGAGGCCGACTGGTAATCGGCGGGGGTAGGTCGCTCGCCCTTAATGGTTTGCCTTGCCTCCTGAGCGCTGGCCGAGGCAGTCACCGACTGCTCGAGTGACGGGTAAACGGCTGGAGAAACGGATAAGTCAAGGAGACACTGGCCCTTCATACGACATAAAATTTGGTGTGTGGCGGGTAAACTTTGCCTCTTGAGCGCTGGACGAAGCAGTAAATGACGGGTAAACGGCGGGAGTAACGGACTCAGACCTAGCGATTGCTGGCCGAGGCTAGCGGGTAATCGGCAGCAGTAGGTCGCTCGACCATAATGGTTCGCTTTGCCTCTTGAGCGCTGGCCGAGGCAGTCACTGACGGGTAAACTTCGGGAGTAACGGATTCAGGCTTCCCGAGCACTGGCCGATGCCAGCGGGTAATCGGCGGGGGTAGGTCGTTCGCCCTTAATGGTTCGCTTTGCCTCTTGAGCGCTGTCCGAGACAGTAACTAACGGATAAATGGCGGAAGTAACGGACTCAGGCCTCGCGAGCGCTGGCCGAGGCCAGCTGGTAATCGGCGGGGGTAGGTCGCTCGCCCTTAATGGTTCGCTTTGCCTCTTGAGCGTTGGCCGAGTCAGTCACTGACGGGTAAACGGCGGGAGAAACAGACTCAGCCCTCGCGAGCGCTGGCCGAGGCCAGCGGGTAATCGGCGGGAGTAGGTCGCTCGCCCTTAATGGTTCGCTTTGCCTCTTGAGCGCTGTCCGAGACAGTAACTAACGGATAAATGGCGGGAGTAACGGACTCAGGCCTCGCGAGCGCTGGCCGAGGCCAGCTGGTAATCGGCGGGGGTAGGTCGCTCGCACTTAATGGTTCGCTTTGCCTCTTGAGCGTTGGCCGAGTCAGTCACTGACGGGTAAACGGCGGGAGAAACAGACTCAGCCCTCGCGAGCGCTGGCCGAGGCCAGCGGGTAATCGGCGGGAGTAGGTCGCTCGCCCTTAATGGTTCGCTTTGCCTCTTGAGCGCTGTGTTGTAACCCGTAATCCGGACACACAGGGTAGACGACACACTGTTTGTATTAGTGACACTTGACTTAAAATTCTGGTACTTTAGGAGTATTTAAAGGAGTTCGTAAATGGGGTGATGAAACGGTGTCGCCTTTCTTATATGTATTTTATTCTATCTTAATACTACTTAATATTACAGAGGGTAAAAATATTGTTTAAACCAGCGACTGGCTTACTAGACTCAATGAGTCTTCAGGTTTTCTTTCACTATTGGTTACTGACGTTAACACTGGTATAATATTGAGTAAAAACTCGCACAATAAAGTATCATAGAAATATAATCCTAAGTAAAACTAAGATAATAGAACACAATAGAAATGTTAGATACGCTTTCCTCTATGGTACCACATTACTCCATACTCACAGTAGCAAAGGTGAATGTTCTACCCATGTTGTCTAGGGAAGGACAACTGAGTGTACAGCAACGAACAGAGTGCTGGTTGATCTGAGGTCAAGCCTGAATAAATGCTTCTTATATAGGCCTGACATACATACAGACATCGCGAGGGTAATACGTCAGGCGTGTGAGTCATACATCAAACTCACACCGAGCTCATACAATAATCTACCTAACCGACATGCTTAATTCACGCGGTGACGCAGCTTTGTTTTCATAACATTTTGTTCCGAGGTTGATCGTGTTTTGGCCGCGGTTGATTGTGTTTTGGCCGCGGTTGATTGTGTTTTGGCTTAGAGAGATAAGCGAGTGCGTTAATGGGCAATTGCAATTGTGTATAGGTTGGTAAATGAACAGTGTGTGTGGGGACAATCATGTCTTGGAGTCCGTGTTGTGTTTTAGCGGTCGATACCGCTGTTGTCATCGGAAAATATTGCCGGAGAAGATAATGACACTGGAGCGAGTGGTGTCGCAGCCCTCGGGGCACCACATACCCCCCCCCCGTTAAAATCACGCCACGTCCTCGTGGCACGAAGCGTTCCGCCCGGCGGACGACCATGGAGGGCCAAGACGGGGATGGCGGGATCGTGGGGGAGGAGTCCTGAGAGAGACGGGACCTGAAGAAACAGAAGAAGGCCACCCCACCGGCGACGAAGACGACGCCGAGGAGGAGCAGCCACCCCCACCAAGGGAGGAAGGGGTCGAAGGCGGGGACCGGAGAGACGGATTCCTGGAGCGCATGAAGTGCTGGAGGGAGGTCCAGCGGGGGGGCCAGAGACGACCCGGGCGACGGCGGCGGGGAGGGGAAGGGGCCAAGGGGAGTCTTGGCCAGGAGCGATGAGACCACGTCACGTCCGATGTGGAAGGGGGCGCGATGAACCGTCAGCGGGGCGTCACCGTCCATAGTAGCAGAGGCAGGGAGGCTGAAGGCGTCGGAGTGGGCACTACAGCCCATACCGAGGCTGAGGAGACCCGTCCCGTTGATGGTCTGCTTGTATTTGGAGACCGGGCTGTCCGGGCAGACCATGGTGACCACCTGGGGGGTATCGGTAGCGAAGACCCAGCCCGCAGGAGACGGGATGAAGACCGGGGGGAAGACTCTGAGGAGAGACTTAGAACACAGCGAGAGGGCGTCTGGGCGATCGAGAAAGAGAGCGATCTCGCAGCGCCGGACAGAAGTCGAGTAGACAGTGGCGACAGGGGTACATACATAGAGCAGGTGGTGTTTAGTACAGCGGTCCAAGGAGTCTAAGAGCATATAGTGAGTGCGGTCTTCAGAAACCGCAAGGTAAGTGGAAAGCGTGTCGGTGTGCAGAAAATATGGCGTGCCATCAAGATGAAAAGGCAACGCGTCCATTTTAAACACATCGAACACGTCAGAGGGATCCCCTTTCATGGGGATTTGTAAGTAGAAGTGAAGGGTTCCTGAGGAAAGCGTACCTTTAGAAATAACCCTAGAGGCATCTCTATACAATGCTAAATATTCATGTGCTGCAGGGAAAAGTAAGCCTGGGTAATGGAGTGACTCATTGATGATCACAACAAATAGTACATCATTCGGAAGGAGGAGAGGGGAAACCTGCGTTTGGGACAGCTGCTGAAGGCCAAGCTTGAGATTCAGAGTATCATGATTTAGGTCACTAAGTGCCAACTGAATGAGAAGGATAGCCTCCAAAATACGCATTTCCCCTTCAATTTGCAAGGTTTTTAGTGAGAACTGACGGATAATAGCTGAGGCCAAAGCCGAGGCGGACTCTAGACGGGAGATGGCAGAATGAACATGACGGAGGTCCCGAGCTGTGGCGTTGAGGACTTCCTGATGGAGGTTAAGTTGACGTCTCTCTTCTGTGGACAGAGTGTAGAGCTGGGAGAGCTTCCCGTGTATCACATCTATTTGGGCCTGAGTGGCCGTACCGAAAAGGAGGTTTGCTACCGAGTCAAGGAAATCCACGGCCCCTCGCTTCTGGCGAGTCCGAAACGGGCTTCCATCTCTACCACTCATAGCCGACAGAAAGCTGTTAAGATCGTTGAATAACTTCGCAAACTCAATGTGAAAAGAGTCTAGAGTGCGCCCGAGTAGACCAACAGTAGGGAACGATTGAGTCATATGGTCAATCGACCATGAAACATCCGCTGTTAGATTTGCCACGTTGATGAGAGGACGTTGGATGTCGTCCGTCTTGATGACGACGGGGACAACATAGTACCGTCCTGTCAACAGCATCTTAAAGACTGGGGAGAAGACGAGGCCGGGACGAATGGGTTGCTCCCGGGAGGGATCAAGGGAAGACAAGGAGAGGGCAACACCCAGGATCAGGGAGAGGGTATGCACGCCTGACATTAGGAGAGTCATGGAAGCCAAGAGAGTCCTCGTGAACGACCTGAACATTATTTGTGTGAACTGTCTTGATCTTACCACCTCTAACATGACGCAGTCGTAAGACTACAGGGCTTATTTTTCTAGCAACCCTAAAGGTCCATTGAACAAGGGCTGGAGCTTCTTTGGTTCGCCCTTTGTACATACATGCCTTAAGTAGACCCGATCTCCTACTACCACCTGTTTGGGTTTGGATTTCCTAAACATTCTTTCTGACTCCTGCCATCCTATATCTATATTGGTCTGACATAGTTTATAGGTACGCTGCGCGACACTATAAGTAAATGCTTTATAGCTGTCAACATCATAACAAGGTTGGAGTTTATTCTCAAGCACTTCAAAAGGAACATTTGGGTCCCGAGAGAAAAGCAAGAAAAATGGTGAGTCTTTCAGAACACGATGGTAGGCAGTGTTGTAGGCGTGTGTTGCAACCGGAAGCATTTGGTCCCAGATACCGCGATTGTCCTCGCACAAAGTTCTCAAGATATTTATTAAGGTGCCGTTAGGCCTTTCTATCACACCGTTTGCAGACGGGTGATAAGGAGTTGTCCTTAGATGGTCAATCTGTAACAACTGAGTCAACTCTCGTAAGAGAGTGTTGACGAACTCCTTTCCTTGATCCGTGACTAGAATCGGCGGGATGCTGTGTACACAGACTACGTTCTTGTAGAACGCAGCTGCCACTTCCTTGGCTGCCTTCGTACGAAGGGGGGTTGCTACCAAGAAGCGTGACAGGACGTCTATCACTGTCAGTACATACCTATAGCCTTCGTCTGAAACAGACAAAGGTCCGACAATATCCATATGGACTCTGTCAAACGGTTGGCCAACCTCTGGATACCTCATAAGTGGAGTTGGCGGGGATCCCCTCTTCTTAAACCGACAACAGACAGGACAAGATCTGACAAATTGCTCCACGTCCGCCTTCATTCCCGGCCAGTACGCAAACTTGCGACAGCGTGCCAACGTAACCTTAGTGCCTCCATGCCCTGCAGGTAGCATGGAATGCGCCAAAGCTAACGCGTTAGGAATGTAGCTTGGTGGAACGATAACCAGTCTTTTCTGCTTGTTGTATTCATCGCAAACATCGCGGTAGAGAATGCCGTTCTCTACACACACTTCACTAAGAGGCAGTTTTTTGAAGTGCCTCTTAGCTGCATGTAACGTTACATTGCTCCTCTCTGCAACCTTTCTCTCATCTCTCTCATGTACGTTACCACCGGTGGTCTGTTCAAAAGCATGCTTCAATTCTCTCAGTTCAGGATCGCGATCCTGGTGCTCCATGAGTCCAGCAAGACTCCAATGGAGAAACTTATCCTGTTTGTCATGTCCCTCCGGAGAGGCGACAGACATGTCCTGTCCACCCGTAAGGGTGACAGACATAATTCGAGCATCCAATTCGCCTTCTATCACGTCACTCTCCTGATTCCTAATCCTTGACAAAAATCTGCTACCATGTTGCTGGAGCGTGGGAGATAATCAATACTAAAGTCAAATTCTCCTAGAAGTGTCTGCCAGCGTGCAATCCTGCTGCTAGGTACTGTGCTTTTAACAGCCAAGTCAGTGGTCTATGGTCCGACAGGAAGTGTATCCAATAACCAAAGAAAAGGGGTCGGATAGTACAGAGGACATAGATGACTCCAAAAGATACACTATCTACCTCTTAGTAGTTACGATCTGCTCCATTCAGGGTACTACTAAAAAATGCTATGGGACGTAAACTACCATTTTCATCCTTTTGTTGCAACACACCACCTATTGCCTTATCTGACGCATCTGTGGTGAGATTGAAGGGCTTCCGGAAATCCGGAAAGGCTAAAACAATGTCAGTCGTTAGACTGTTCTTTAGTGTGCTAAATTCATGCAATGCCTCTTCATTCCACTCCAGATGTGTCTTATCATTCTTGGTTACTTTACTCCTTTGAGTAAATTATTAAGTGGGGATGCTATCTTGTCAATGTCTTTTATTTATTTCATATAATAGTTAACCAATCACAGGAAACCTTGAAGTTCTTTGACTGTTTTCGGAGGAGTGAGTTGTTGCACCGCCTGTACCTTTGAGGGCTGAGGCTTCAAGCCAGAAGCACTAACAATGTGACCCAGATAATCTACTTGCTCTTTGAAAAAGGAACACTTATCTAGTCTTAAGGACAGGTGAGCCTTCTGCAGTCTGTCCAAGACGGCATGGAGGTTCTTTAGGTGATGGTCCATGTCTTTCCCTTGTACTATCAAATCATCAAGGTATACATGTACAATTCTTCCTGTCAGACCTATGAGAACTTGATTCATGATCCGTTGATAGGCTGCAGGTGCTGTTCACTTCACCTGTTGGCATCTCAATAGTTTATTCAGTTGGGTTAGCATAGGGAATGATGAATTTGCCTTTGGTTTGTTTGACGTTAGGAGTTAAGGTTACTAACCCGGGAAATAAAAATGAAGAAGGGATATCATTGGACCTTGGGAGAAATAAGGCTTGCTGGGCTCTGCCAATCTCTGCCTCCAGAGTGACATACCCTGCCGTGCCTGGTAGCAAGGACGCCACGTTAATAGCGTATGCTTTCACTGGTACTTCCTCCATCTCGTCTAAAGTAGGTTTAAGGTCGGTTAGTCAATCTTCTGGGTACGGGCTCATATCGTCCGCAGCCAGGGAATGAACTTCCACTGGGTAGGCGCCCACCATTACACTAAACTGCCCAGGTGTGGCCAGCGGTGCAGCTACCACATTTTGTCTCCACATAAATTCTAGGCCCAACAAAACTGCTGTTGGTAACACTATACCTTGTGATATTACTACAAACTTTTCTATAATTTCTCCGTGCCCAAAGTCTACTACTACTTCGGCTATTCCTTTATTAGGGATTGGAGTCCGATCTACCCCTTGTATGGAGAGATGTTCTGTAACTATCATCTTCCCGCCTACCTTCCTAAATAAATCTTCTTCTATTAGGGACGCTCCTGCTCCTGTGTCTAGCATTGCGTAAACCATCTCCTTTGGTGCATTAGCGCCTACGCACAATCTCAACGTGAGGGCGTTGGTAGGGCCGTGGACTGCCGCAGCTACTCTGGGGTCGTTTTTTTTTTTTCTCGTGGTCAGGGTTGACCCAGGAGCTACAGGGTGAGGGACCGGCCGTGTACTCGGGCGCCAGGCAGCGCAAGGGCAGACAGGCTGACGCCTGTTTCAGTGGGCTGGTACTGAGGTACCGAGCCCGTTGGTGGGTGGTAGGCACCCCTATACTGCCTTCCATATGTGCAATCGCGAGCCATGTGTCCTACATACCCACAAGCATAACATGTAGGTGGCGTGGGCGCGTTCCCATATGGGCGTGTAGGTGGCGCGGCTTGCCGTCCTCCCCTTTGGGGTATCGGGTAACGTGACTGGCCTGGAGGGCGTGGAGGACGGGCTTGTGAGACATGTTTGGGTCCGGATGCCTGGGTGGAACAGACGTTCAGCACTTTTATTTCTTTGGCGATATCGGCATCGGATAGCTTCGACTCTGGATAAGCTTTAATATACTCATACCCTTTCTTTAATACCTTCTGTGGGTCCCCCTTTTCTTCCTCCGTTAGGATGAGTAAGAGGGCCGGAGGGAAAGCCTCTCTGAGCCGTAAAGCGGTTATCTCAGTTAGCAAACTGGCATTGTCAGGCTTGAGAGCGATCAACTCGTCTCTCAATGTCTCCAGGCGGATGAGGAAGGTGCGGATGTTTTCTCCTGTCCGTCGTTTTGCCTCTCCCAATTCTTTCTGGAGGACCGAAAAGGTCCTTACTGTGGGAAACACACGTAGGAAGTCTTCCTTTACTTTTTCCCAATCCTGTCCACATCTAGTGATACAACCGAGGAGATGATCGCGCGCTGCTCCCTGGGCATATTGTTTGGCTAACTCAATCTTTCCGGTAGTGTCCCAATTTGCCTGTGTCCGGCTATCAATATCCTCTATCCATTTCTTTGCTAGCTTATGGCATGGGAGGTTTGGTGCTTTGCTACTTTTTTCTTCTCCACCACAAAAATATAAGAGTCCCTGCACTCTACTAAAATCATTCAAGGTATGACGGCTAAGTAGCGTGACAAGATCATCATGGGCAAGGGTGATCGATTTTCCATCTCCTTTGGTGGGGGGAGGGTTCTTGCCTTCGTCTGGCATTTTTAACTCTAAAGTCTTATTCCCGTAATTCCAAGAATAACTGTCTTCTCCCTCGCTTTCGGATGTGGACATACACCAGTACAATACCAATATAAACCAATATAAATCGCAAGTTTCACCACAAGTTTCACCACATGTTTCACCACAAGTTTCACCACATGTTTCACCACATGTTTCACCACCCCACACCTGACACCAATGTTGTAACCCGTAATCCGGGCACACAGGGTAGACGACACACTGTTTGTATTAGTGACACTTGACTTAAAATTCTGGTACTTTAGGAGTATTTAAAGGAGTTCGTAAATGGGGTGATGAAACGGTGTCGCCTTTCTTATATGTATTTTATTCTACCTTAATACTACTTAATATTACAGAGGGTAAAAATATTGTTTAAACCAGCGACTGGCTTACTAGACTCAATGAGTCTTCAGGTTTTCTTTCACTATTGGTTACTGACGTTAACACTGGTATAATATTGAGTAAAAACTCGCACAATAAAGTATCATAGAAATATAATCCTAAGTAAAACTAAGATAATAGAACACAATATATATGTTAGATACGCTTTCCTCTATGGTACCACATTACTCCATACTCACAGTAGCAAAGGTGAATGTTCTACCCATGTTGTCTAGGGAAGGACAACTGAGTGTACAGCAACGAACAGAGTGCTGGTTAATCTGAGGTCAAGCCTGAATAAATGCTTCTTATATAGGCCTGACATACATACAGACATCGCGAGGGTAATACGTCAGGCGTGTGAGTCAAACATCAAACTCACACCAAGCTCATACAATAATCTACCTAACCGACATGCTTAATTCACGCGGTGACGCAGCTTTGTTTTCATAACATTTTGTTCCGAGGTTGATCGTGTTTTGGCCGCGGTTGATTGTGTTTTGGCCGCGGTTGATTGTGTTTTGGCTTAGAGAGATAAGCGAGTGCGTTAATGGGCAATTGCAATTGTGTATAGGTTGGTAAATGAACAGTGTGTGTGGGGACAATCATGTCTTGGAGTCCGTGTTGTGTTTTAGCGGTCGATACCGCTGTTGTCATCGGAAAATATTGCCGGAGAAGATAATGACACTGGAGCGAGTGGTGTCGCAGCCCTCGGGGCACCACAGCTGGCCGAGGCAGTCACTGACTTGTAAACGGTGGGATTAACGGACTCAGGCCTCGCGAGCGCTAGCCGAGGCCAGATGGTAATCGGCAGGGGTAGGTCACTCGCCATTAATGGTTCGCTTTGCCTCTTGAGCGCTGGCCGAGGCAGTCTCTGACGGGTAAACGGCGGGAGTAACGGACTGAGGCCTCTCGAGCGCTGGCTGAGGCCAGCGGGTAATCGGCGGGGGTAGGTCGCTTGCCCTTAATGGTTCGCTTTGCCTCTTGAGCGCTGGCCGAGGCAGTCACTGACTTGTAAACGGCGTGAGTAACGGACTTAGGCCTCGCGAGCACTGGCCGAGGCCAGATGGTAATCGTCGGGGGTAGGTCACTCGCCATTAATGGTTCGCTTTGCCTCTTGAGCGCTGGCCGAGCCAGTCACTGACGGGTAAACGGCGGGAGTAACGGACTGAGGCCTCCCGAGCCCTGGCCGAGGCCAGCGGGTAATCGGCGGGGGTAGGTCGCTCGCCCTTAATGGTTCGCTTTGCCTCTTCAGCGCTGGCCGAGGCCGTCACTGACTTGTAAACGGCGGGAGTAACGGACTCAGGCCTCGCGAGCGCTGGCCGAGGCCAGATGGTAATCGGCGGGGGGAGGTCACTCGCCCTTAATGGTTCGTTTTGCCTTCTGAGCGCTAGCCGAGGCAGTCACTGACGGGTAAACGGCGGGAGTAACGGACTGAGGCCTCTCGAGCCCTGGCCGAGGCCAGCGGGTAATCGACGGGGGTAGGTCGCTCGCCCTTAATGGTTCGCTTTGCCTCTTCAGCGCTGGCCGAGGCAGTCACTGACGGGTAAACGGCGGGAGTAACGGACTCAGGCCTCGCGAGCGCTGGCCGAGGCAGTCACTGACGGGTAAACGGCGGGAGTAACGGACTCAGGCCTCGCGAGCGCTGGCCGAGGCCAGATGGTAATCGTCGGGGGTAGGTCACTCGCCATTAATGGTTCGCTTTGCCTCTTGAGCGCTGGCCGAGCCAGTCACTGACGGATAAACGGCGGGAGTAACGGACTGAGGCCTCTCGAGCCCTGGCCGAGGCCAGCGGGTAATCGACGGGGGTAGGTCGCTCGCCCTTAATGGTTCGCTTTGCCTCTTCAGCGCTGGCCGAGGCAGTCACGGACTTGTAAACGGCGGGAGTAACGGACTCAGGCCTCGCGAGCGCTGGCCGAGGCCAGATGGTAATCGGCGGGGGTAGGTCGTTCGCCCTTAATGGTTCGCTTTGCCTCTTGAGCGCTGTCTGAGACAGTAACTAACGGATAAATGGCGGGAGTAACGGACTCAGGCCTCGCGAGCGCTGGCCGAGGCCAGCTGGTAATCGGCCGGGGTAGGTCGCTCGCCCTTAATGGTTCGCTTTGCCTCTTGAGCGTTGGCCGAGTCAGTCACTGACGGGTAAACGGCGGGAGAAACGGACTCAGCCCTCGCGAGCGCTGGCCGGGGCCAGCGGGTAATCGGCGGGAGTAGGTCGCTCGCCCTTAATGGTTCGCTTTGCCTCTTGAGCGCTGGCAGAGGCAGTCACTGACTTGTAAACGGCGGGATTAACGGACTCAGGCCTCGCGAGCGCTGGCCGAGGCCAGATGGTAATCGGCAGGGGTAGGTCACTCGCCATTAATGGCTCGCTTTGCCTCTTGAGCGCTGGCCGAGGCAGTCTCTGACGGGTAAACGGCGGGAGTAACGGACTGAGGCCTCTCGAGCGCTGGCTGAGGCCAGCGGGTAATCGGCGGGGGTAGGTCGCTTGCCCTTAATGGTTCGCTTTCCTCTTGAGCGCTGGCCGAGGCAGTCACTGACTTGTAAACGGCGTGAGTAACGGACTTAGGCCTCGCGAGCGCTGGCCGAGGCCAGATGGTAATCGTCGGGGGTAGGTCACTCGCCATTAATGGTTCGCTTTGCCTCTTGAGCGCTGGCCGAGCCAGTCACTGACGAGTAAACGGCGGGAGTAACGGACTGAGGCCTCCCGAGCCCTGGCCGAGGCCAGCGGGTAATCGGCGGGGGTAGGTCGCTCGCCCTTAATGGTTCGCTTTGCTTCTTCAGCGCTGGCCGAGGCAGTCACTGACTTGTAAACGGCGGGAGTAACGGACTCAGGCCTCGCGAGCGCTGGCCGAGGCCAGATGGTAATCGGCGGGGGTAGGTCACTCGCCCTTAATGGTTCGTTTTGCCTCCTGAGCGCTGGCCGAGGCAGTCACTGACGGGTAAACGGCGGGAGTAACGGACTGAGGCCTCTCGAGCCCTGGCCGAGGCCAGCGGGTAATCGGCGGGGGTAGGTCGCTCGCCCTTAATGGTTCGCTTTGCCTCTTCAGCGCTGGCCGAGGCAGTCTCTGACTTGTAAACGGCGGGAGTAACGGACTCAGGCCTCGCGAGCGCTGGCCGAGGCCAGATGGTAATCGGCGGGGGTAGGTCACTCGCCCTTAATGGTTCGTTTTGCCTCCTGAGCGCTGGCCGAGGCAGTCACTGACTCCTCGAGTGACGGGTAAACGGCTGGAGTAACGGACAAGCCAAGGAGACACTGGCCTTTCATACGACATACAATTTGGTGTGTGGCGAGTAAACTTTTCGTCTTGAGCGCTGGAAGAAGCCCTCAGTCATGAATCGTGTTGCGGGTAAACGGAGGGGGGGGTGGGGGGGGGTAACGCGCTAACACCTGATGGCTTGTTTTGCCTCGTGAGCACTGGACGAGGCAAGCCGGTAGTCAGCGGGTGTTTCTCTCTCGCACTTAATAATGGTTCGTTTCGCCTCGTGACTGCTGGAATAGACAAGCGGTTAATCGGCGGAGGTAGGTCGCTCTCCTTTAATAATAGTTCGCTTTGCCTCTTGAGCGCTGGCCAAGGCAGTAAATGACGGGTAAACGGTGGGAGTAACGGACTCAGGCCTCGAGAGCGCTGGCCGAGGCCAGCGGGTAATCGTCGGGGGTACGTCGCTCGCCCTTAATGTTTCACCTTGCCTCCTGAGCGCTGGCCGAGGCAGTCACCGACTGCTCCAGTGACGGGTAAACGGCTGGAGTAACGGACAAGTCAAGGAGACACTGGCCCTTTATACGACATACAATTTGGTGTGTGGCGGGTAAATTTTGCGTCTTGAGCTCTGGACGAGGCCCTCGGTCATGAATCGTGTGGCGGGTAAAACGGGGGTGGGGGTGGGGGGGGGGGTAACGCGCTAACACCTGATGGCTTGTTTTGCCTCGTGAGCACTGGACGAGGCAAGCCGGTAGTCAGCGGGGGTAGCTCGCTCGCACTTAATAATGGTTCGTTTTGCCTCGTGAGTGCTGGACGAGGCAAGCGGGTAATCGGCGGAGGTATGTCGCTCTCCCTTAATAATGGTTCGCTTTGCCTCTTGAGCGCTGGCCGAGGCAGTAACTGACGGGTAAACGGCGGGAGCAACGGACTCAGGCTATGCGAGCGCTGGCCTAGCCAGCGGGTAATGGGCGGGGTTAGGTCGCTCGGCCTTAATGGTTCGCTTTGCCTCTTGAGCGCTGGCCGAGGCAGTCACTGACCTGTAAACGGAGGGAGTAACGGACTCAGGCCTCGCGAGCGCTGGCCGAAGGCAGCGGGTAATCGGGAAGGGTAGGTCGCTCGCACTTAATGGTTCGCTTTACCTCTTGAGCGCTGGCCGAGGCAGTCATTGACGGGTAAACGGAGGGAGTAACTTACTCAGGCCTCGCGAGCGCTGGCCGAGGCCAGCGGGTAATCGTCGGTGGTAGGTCGCTCGCCCTTAATGGTTCGCTTTGCCTCCTGAGCGCTGGCCGATGCAGTCACCGACTGCTCGAGTGACGGTTAAACGGCTGGAGTAACGGACAAGTCAAGGAGACACTGGCCCTTTATACGACATACAATTTGTTGTGTGGCGGGTAATCTTTGCGTCTTGAGCGGTGGACGAGGCCCTCAGTCATGAATCGTGTGGCGGGTAAACGGGGTGGGGGGGGATTAACGCGCCAGCACCTGATGGCTCGTTTTGCCTCATGAGCGCTGGACGAGGCAAGCCGGTAATTATCGAGGGTAGCTCGCTCGCACTTAATAATGTTTCGGGGTAATCGGCGGGGGTAGGTCGCTCGCCTTTAATGGTTCGCTTTGCCTCTTGAGCGTTGGCCGAGGAAGTCACTGACGAGTAAACGGCGGGAGTAACGGACTCAGGCCTCGCGAGCGCTGGCCAAAGTGAACGGGTAATCGGCTGGGGTAAGTCGCTCGCCCTTAATGGTTCGCTTTGCCTCCTGAGCTCTGACCGAGGCAGTCACCGACTGCTCGAGTGACGGGTAAACGGCTGGAGTAACGGACAAGTCAAGGAGACACTGGCCCTTTATACGACATACAATTTGTTGTGTGGCGGGTAATCTTTGCGTCTTGAGCGCTGGACGAGGCCCTCAGTCATGAATCGTGTGGCGGGTAAACAGGGTTGGGGGGGGGGGGGTTACGCGCCAGCACCTGATGGCTCGATTTGCCTTGCGAGAGCTGGACGAGGCAAGCGGGTAATCAACGGGGGTAGCTCGCTCGCACTTAATAATGGTTCGCTTTGCCTCGTGAGTGCTGGACGAGGCAAGCGGGTAATCGGCGGAGGTACGTCACCACTCTCCCTGAATAATGGCTCGCTTTGCCTCTTGAGCGCTGGCCGAGGCAGGAACTGACGGGTAAACAGCGGAAGTAACGGACTCAGGCCTCGCGAGCGCTTACCGAGGCCAGCGGGTAACCGGCGGGGGTAGGTCGCTCCCCCTAATGGTTCGCTTTGTCTCTTGAGCGCTGACCGAGGCAGTCACTGACGGGTAAACGGCGGGAGTAACGGATTCAGGCCTCGCGAGCGCTGGCCGAGGCCAGCGGGTAATCGGCGGTGGTAGGTCGTTCGCCCTTAATGGTTCGCTTTTCCTTTTGAGCACTGGCCGAAGCAGTCACTGACGGGTAAACGGCGAGAGTAACGGAATCAGGCCTCGCGACCGCTGGCTGAGGAGAGCGGGTAATCGCCTGAGGTAGGTCGCTCGCCCTTAATGGATCGCTTTGCCTCCTGAGCGCTGCCCGAGGCAGTCACCGACTGCTCGAGTGACGGGTAAACGTCTGGAGTAACGGACAAGTCAAGGAGACACTGGCCCTTCATACGTCATACAATTTGGTGTGTGGCTGGAAAACGTTGCGTCTTGAGCGCTGGATGAGGCCCTCAGTCATGAATCGTGTGGCGGGTAAACTTTGCGGGGGGAGGGGGGGGGGTTACTCGGCAGCACCTGATGGCTCGTTTTGCCTCGTGAGCGCTGGACGAGGCAAGCGGGTAATCAGCGGGGGTAGCTTGCTCGCACTTAATAATAGTTCGCTTTGCCTCTTTAGTGCTGGACGAGGCAAGCGGGTAATTGGCGGAGGTAGGTCGCTCTCCCTTAATAATGGTTCGCTTTGCCTCTTGAGCGCTGGCCGATGCAGTCACTGACGGGTAAACGGCGTGAGTAACGGACTGAGGACTCGCGAGCGCTGGCCGAGGCCAGCGGGTCTCGGCCAGCGGGTAATCGGCGGGGGTAGGTCGCTCGCCCTTAATGGTTTGCTTTGCCTCTTGAGCGCTGGCCGAGCAAGTCACAGACGGGTGAACGGCGAGAGTTACGGACTCGGGCCTCGCGAGCGCTGGCCGAGGCCAGCGGGTAATCGACGGGGGTAGGTCGCTCGCCGTTAATGGTTCGCTTTGCCTCTTGAGCGCTGGCCGAGGCAGTCACTGACTTGTAAACGGCGGGATTAACGGACTCAGGCCTCGCGAGCGCTGGCCGAGGCCAGATGGTAATCGGCAGGGGTAGGTCACTCGCCATTAATGGTTCGCTTTGCCTCTTGAGCGCTGGACGAGGCAGTCTCTGACGGGTAAACGGCGGGAGTAACGGACTGAGGCCTCTCGAGCGCTGGCTGAGGCCAGCGGGTAATCGGCGGGGGTAGGTCGCTTGCCCTTAATGGTTCGCTTTCCTCTTGAGCGCTGGCCGAGGCAGTCACTGACTTGTAAACGGCGTGAGTAACGGACTTAGGCCTCGCGAGCGCTGGCCGAGGCCAGATGGTAATCGTCGGGGGTAGGTCACTCGCCATTAATGGTTCGCTTTGCCTCTTGAGCGCTGGCCGAGCCAGTCACTGACGGGTAAACGGCGGGAGTAACGGACTGAGGCCTCCCGAGCCCTGGCCGAGGCCAGCGGGTAATCGGCGGGGGTAGGTCGCTCGCCCTTAATGGTTCGCTTTGCCTCTTTAGCGCTGGCCGAGGCAGTCACTGACTTGTAAACGGCGGGAGTAACGGACTCGGGCCTCGCGAGCGCTGGCCGAGGCCAGATGGTAATCGGCGGGGGTAGGTCACTCGCCCTTAATGGTTCGTTTTGCCTCCTGAGCGCTGGCCGAGGCAGTCACTGACGGGTAAACGGCGGGAGTAACGGACTGAGGCCTCTCGAGCCCTGGCCGAGGCCAGCGGGTAATCGGCGGGGGTAGGTCGCTCGCCCTTAATGGTTCGCTTTGCCTCTTCAGCGCTGGCCGAGGCAGTCTCTGACTTGTAAACGGCGGGAGTAACGGACTCAGGCCTCGCGAGCGCTGGCCGAGGCCAGATGGTAATCGGCGGGGGTAGGTCACTCGCCCTTAATGGTTCGTTTTGCCTCCTGAGCGCTGGCCGAGGCAGTCACTGACTCCTCGAGTGACGGGTAAACGGCTGGAGTAACGGACAAGCCAAGGAGACACTGGCCCTTCATACGACATACAATTTGGTGTGTGGCGAGTAAACTTTTCGTCTTGAGCGCTGGAAGAGGCCCTCAGTCATGAATCGTGTTGCGGGTAAACGGAGGGGGGGGTGGGGGGGGGTAACGCGCTAACACCTGATGGCTTGTTTTGCCTCGTGAGCACTGGACGAGGCAAGCCGGTAGTCAGCGGGGGTTGCTCGCTCGCACTTAATAATGGTTTGTTTCGCCTCGTGACTGCTGGAATAGACAAGCGGTTAATCGGCGGAGGTAGGTCGCTCTCCTTTAATAATAGTTCGCTTTGCCTCTTGAGCGCTGGCCAAGGCAGTAAATGACGGGTAAACGGTGGGAGTAACGGACTCAGGCCTCGAGAGCGCTGGCCGAAGCCAGCGGGTAATCGTCGGGGTACGTCGCTCGCCCTTAATGTTTCACCTGCCTCCTGAGCGCTGGCCGAGGCAGTCACCGACTTCTCGAGTTACGGGTAAACGGCTTGAGTAACGGACAAGTCAAGGAGACACTGGCCCTTTATACGACATACAATTTGGTGTGTGCCGGGTAAACTTTGCGTCTTGAGCTCTGGACGAAGCCCTCGGTCATGAATCGTGTGGCGGGTAAACGGGGGTGGGGGTGGGGGGGTAACGCGCTAACACCTGATGGCTTGTTTTGCCTCGTGAGCACTGGACGAGGCAAGCCGGTAGTCAGCGGGGGTAGCTCGCTCGCACTTAATAATGGTTCGTTTTGCCTCGTGAGTGCTGGACGAGGCAAGCGGGTAATCGGCGGAGGTATGTCGCTCTCCCTTAATAATGGTTCGCTTTGCCTCTTGAGCGCTGGCCGAGGCAGTAACTGACGGGTAAACGGCGGGAGCAACGGACTCAGGCTATGCGAGCGCTGGCCTCGGCCAGCGGGTAATGGACGGGGTTAGGTCGCTCGGCCTTAATGGTTCGCTTTGCCTCTTGAGCGCTGGCCGAGGCAGTCACTGACCTGTAAACGGAGGGAGTAACGGACTCAGGCCTCGCGAGCGCTGGCCGAAGGCAGCGGGTAATCGGGCAGGGTAGGTCGCTCGCACTTAATGGTTCGCTTTACCTCTTGAGCGTTGGCCGAGGCAGTCATTGACGGGTAAACGGAGGGAGTAACTTACTCAGGCCTCGCGAGCGCTGGCCGAGGCCAGCGGGTAATCGTCGGTGGTAGGTCGCTCGCCCTTAATGGTTCGCTTTGCCTCCTGAGCGCTGGCCCATGCAGTCACCGACTGCTCGAGTGACGGTTAAACGGCTGGAGTAACGGACAAGTCAAGGAGACACTGGCCCTTCATATGACATACAATTTGGTGTGTGGCGTGTAAACTTTGCGTCTTGAGCGGTGGACGAGGCCCTCAGTCATGAATCGTGTGGCGGGGAAACGGGGAGGGGGGGGGGGGGGTTAACGCGCCAGCACCTGATGGCTCGTTTTGCCTCATGAGCGCTTGACGAGGCAAGCCGGTAATTATCGAGGGTAGCTCGCTCGCACTTAATAATGTTTCGGGGTAATCGGCGGGGGTAGGTCGCTCGCCTTTAATGGTTCGCTTTGCCTCTTGAGCGTTGGCGGTTCGCTTTGCCTCTTGAGCGTTGGCCGACGAAGTCACTGACGGACTCAGGCCTCGCGAGCGCTGGCCAAAGCGAACGGGTAATCGGCTGGGGTAAGTCGCTCGCCCTTAATGGTTCGCTTTGCCTCCTGAGCGCTGACCGAGGCAGTCACCGACTGCTCGAGTGACGGGTAAACGGCTGGAGTAACGGACAAGTCAAGGAGACACTGGCCCTTTATACGACATACAATTTGTTGTGTGGCGGGTAATCTTTGCGTCTTGAGCGGTGGACGAGGCCCTCAGTCATGAATCGTGTGGCGGGTAAACGGGGGATTAACGCGCCCGCACCGGATGGCTCGTTGTGCCTCATGAGCGCTGGACGAGGCAAGCCGGTAATTATCGAGGGTAGCTCGCTCGCACTTAATAATGTTTCGGGGTAATCGGCGGGGGTAGGTCGCTCGCCTTTAATGGTTCGCTTTGCCTCTTGAGCGTTGGCCGAGGAAGTCACTGACGAGTAAACGGCGGGAGTAATGGACTCAGGCCTCGCGAGCGCTGGCCAAAGTGAACGGGTAATCGGCTGGGGTAAGTCGCTCGCCCTTAATGGTTCGCTTTGCCTCCTGAGCTCTGACCGAGGCAGTCACCGACTGCTCGAGTGACGGGTAAACGGCTGGAGTAACGGACAAGTCAAGGAGACACTGGCCCTTTATACGACATACAATTTGTTGTGTGGCGGGTAATCTTTGCGTCTTGAGCGCTGGACGTCATGAATCGTGTGGCGGGTAAACAGGGTTGGGGGGGGGGGGGGGTTACGCGCCAGCACCTGATGGCTCGATTTGCCTTGCGAGAGCTGGACGAGGCAAGCGGGTAATCAACGGGGGTAGCTCGCTCGCACTTAATAATGGTTCGCTTTGCCTCGTGAGTGCTGGACGAGGCAAGCGGGTAATCGGCGGAGGTACGTCACCACTCTCCCTGAATAATGGCTCGCTTTGCCTCTTGAGCGCTGGCCGAGGCAGGAACTGACGGGTAAACAGCGGGAGTAACGGACTCAGACCTCGCGAGCGCTGGCCGAGGCCAGCGGGTAATCGGCGTGGGTAGGTCGCTCGGAATTAATGGTTCGCTTTGCCTCTTGAGCGCTGCCCGAGGCAGTCACTGACGGGTAAACGGCGGGAGTAACGGATTCAGGCCTCGCGAGCGCTGGCCGATGCCAACGGGTAATCGGCTGGTGTAGGTCGCTCGCCCTTAATGGTTCGATTTTCCTTTTGAGCGCTGGCCGAGGCAGTCACTGACGGGTAAACGGCGGGAGTAACGGACTCAGTCCTCGCGAGCGCTGGGTGAGGAGAGCGGGTAATCGGCTGGGGTAGGTCGCTCGCCCTTAATGGTTCGCTTTGCCTCCTGAGCGCTGGCCGAGGCAGTCACCGACTGCTCGAGTGACGCATAAACGGCTGGAGTACCGGACAAGTCAAGGAGACACTGGCCCTTCATACGACATACATTTGGTGTGTGGCTAGCAAACTTTGCGTCTTGAGCGCTGGATGAGGCCCTCAGTCATGAATCGTGTTGCGGGTAAACTTTGGAGGGGGAGGGGGGGGGTTACTCGGCAGCACCTGATGGCTCGTTTTGCCTCGTGAGCGCTGGACGAGGCAAGCGGGTAATCAGCGGGGGTAGCTTGCTCGCACTTAATAATAGTTCGCTTTGCCTCTTTAGTGCTGGACGAGGCAAGCGGGTAATTGGCGGAGATAGGTCGCTCTCCCTTAATAATGGTTCGCTTTGCCTCTTGAGCGCTGGCCGATGCAGTCACTGACGGGTAAACGGCGTGAGTAACGGACTCAGGACTCGCGAGCGCTGGCCGAGGCCAGCGGGTCTCGGCCAGCGGGTAATCGGCGGGGGTAGGTCGCTCGCCCTTAATGGTTTGCTTTGCCTCTTGAGCGCTGGCCGAGCAAGTCACAGACGGGTGAACGGCGAGAGTTACGGACTCGGGCCTCGCGAGCGCTGGCCGAGGCCAGCGGGTAATCGACGGGGGTAGGTCGCTCGCCGTTAATGGTTCGCTTTGCCTCTTGAGCGCTGGCCGAAGCAGTCACTGACGGGTAAACGGCGGGAGTAACGGAATCAGGCCGCGCTGGCCGAGGCCAGCGGGTAGTCGGCGGGGGTAGGTCGCTCGCCCTTAATGGTTAGCTTTGCCTCCTGAGCGCTGGCCGGGGCAGTCGTCGACTGCTCGAGTGACTGGTAAACGGCTGGAGTAACGGACAAGTCAAGAAGACACTGGCCCTTCATATGACATACAATTTGGTGTGTGGCGGGTAAACTTTGCGTCTTAAGCGCTGGACGAGGCCCTCTGTCATGAATCGTGTGGCGGGTAAACGGGGTGGGGTGGGGTGGGGGGGTGGGGGGGTTAAGCGCAAGCACCTGATGGCTCGTTTTGCCTCGTGAGCGCTGGACGAGGCAAGCAGGTAATCAGCGGGGGTAGCTCGCTCGCACTTAATAATGGTTCGTTTTGCCTCGGCCATAGACTTCACAATCTCTTGACGGGAAACGGGGCGCGGGGCCGATTCGCAGGGGGCCGATTTTCAAAAATTTAAAATTTAAATATTTTCAAAACCAAAGCAGCTAGCGACCTGAAACTAAAACAGGCACCTCCCTTAGGCATATATGAGTCTCCATGAGCAGCGGTATCAAAAAATTCAAAGTCGTTCCCTAATAAAATCCCGATTAATTGTTTTTTATATAAGTATAACAAAACTTAAAAAGGCTATAAAATCCTCAGATTTTACGCTAGATGCACAAACATCACCAAATGCAGAGATAATCACTTATATTTTCAGAATCAATAGCAATATTTAGCATATCTTATAAGTTTTTGCCCGAAATAGCTACTTATTTTTTTTTTATTTAGTGCATTTTTTTACGTAAGTTTTTAACATCTAATAAATCACTTAATTTTCACATTAGAAACTTAATACTTGAGGAAAGCATGCAGAAACATCTTAATTTTACTCAACAAAAGCAAAATATTCATTTTTCTATATACAATCACAACTTATTTTGGTTGAATTCCGATGTCACTATTGCCGCAGCACGTCTTGCCGGCTATCTGGCCCTCGTCCCTGAACAATCACTTTAGCCTTTTGGCCTATGACTTGTGGGCCCCGGTCAGTTTCCTGGACTTGTACACGTCCCTGTTCCTCGCCGTCTCCTTCCTGCCCTCCTCGATACTGCTCCTCTTCCTGCCGGTCGGCTGCTTCAAGGCCTTGTTCTTCCTCGCTTCTGAGGTCACGTCCTTGGAGAAATTAGCACCGAAACAGTTGAAGAGGGACCTGCTGATGTGCGGCAAGATGGTGTTGGCCAGGTTGTGCCCTCCTGGCACCTGTACCCTGCAAGGTCGGGTCTGAGGCCGCCAGGAACTCCAGGAGGTGCCTGAACCCGTCCCTGTGGCGCATGGCAAGGAGAGGAACCTCAACCTGCGCTCCTTCTTGTCCTCCCTGCACATCAGGGAGTCCCACAGCGACATCCCGAAGGACGCCATGTGGGCCATTGGGAGAGATGGCCGCTTCAGGACCGCCCGGCCCGTCTCCAGCTCTCCCCTGTCGACCAGCTCGACCAGGGCGTCGAACATCACAGAGGGCGGGTCGCCCCTCTCGAGCTCCACGGTAATCTTCTCCTCCTGCTGGGCAAGCTCCTGCTTGCAGCACTCGGCCACAGAGGAGTTGGCCTGGACCTTCCTGGCCAGGTAGCCGGCGTAGTTGCCGACCGCGGCGAGGAGCAACTCGTCCGTCGGCGGGTCCGGCTGGTCGCGGCGTCCTCATATCTTGTGTCTCCTCCGTCACTTCCACTCGATCCACTGCCTTCTGTGTCTTCTTGTATCGTCCTCTGGATCCTTGCAGTTGTGGGGAAGGGTACAGAGACGATGAATAACTGTAGGTCCTTTACTTGGAGAGTAAACAGAGGCAGGACAGCGATAATCCTTTACAGAGGGGAAGTGCCCAGCTGACTGCGTGCCTAAGGCGAGTTAGGCGACGCGGAACTGAGCTGAGTTGCCATGTAGGCACTAACTAAACGTACATTTCTTGTTTCCTAATACGTAAAACTGTGGACTTCACTATCCTACAGTTATCATTCATTTTACGTAAAGATTTCAACCTAAAGTTACGCAAATTTGCCATTTTTTACACAACGTTTTCAAAGTGCACGCATGGTGCTATTTTATATAAGTTACCTTGAATCCTCGACCAAATCACTCTAGAGACACTCCTGCCTGCTTGTATGCACTAAAACTTGAAGATTTCGTCCTGTTTCCACTTAAATTCGGAGTAAGAACGCAGAGTGTGTTTGAGTTGTCGCAGTGAAAGTCGCCATAACAATCGGCCCCTTACGCGAAGCCAGCGCGCCAAGACTGAAGAGATTTCCCGTCAACTAGTTGTGAAGTCTATGCCTCGGCGTAGGTAGGTGGCTCTTAAGGGAGAGCGAGCAGGGATGTGGTATTCTTATTCGAATACACTATATGGGTGTATTCGTATTCAAATTCTTGTCATCTGACATCAAAGTATTCGCATTCGTATTCGAATATTTGGGAAAAGTATTCGTATTCTTAGAATAATAGGCCGAATAATCATCATAAATAAGTTATTTTTCCTTCCAAGCTAAAAATCTTCGTTCCTGTTTGTCCGACGTGTATGATACAGGTCAGGTTAATTGGATTTCAACCAACTTGTGAGGCCTCTCTCGATCACTATATCCTTCCCTACCGTTCAGTCTTCCTTCCCTCATACTCTAACGGTGTCATGACTTGTATGAGACCCGTATGGCATCCCTCCCCTTTCCTCCTCGTCCCTGCTAGCTAGCTGAACCTACGAGACCGAGATGCGTATTCACATTGGCCGCTTCTTACCAGTACCAGTATTCTCCCTCAGTCTGTCTCACACTGTCACTCAGTTAAGTTCTCGTTTTTGTTATTAATACACAGTAGTCTTGTCTAGTCCTCCAGCCAAGCGGAAACGACAGTTGTATACGCAGAAATACACAGAAAAATGGGGAAGCGACCTGTTGTTTAAAAGTTGGCTGACTATAAGCGGCAAGGGGCCTATGTATTTCCACTGACGGAAAGGCGGGTAAATCAGAAATAGAAAAGCATGCTGCTGGGTCAAAACAGAAGAAGATAGTTGAAAGTGCAAAACATATAGTTAGTGTACTTGATATGCCTAGTGTTTGTAGAAAAAAGCATGCATGCATTGCTGGAACTTGTGACAGCTGACATCTACAAAACTTAAGATCTACAGGAATAGCAGTCATTCTAGGTAGGGAAATCAGGGAACTCTGCAAGTCTGCCATGAGTGTGCTTTCGATGCTAATTAAAATACGCTACCGCAGCCATGAGATATTGCTACGAATAACTTCGGGAGAAAAGTAGCATTTTGGGTGTTCAGCTCAGTCCGTGCTCCCTATCTCGCTCATTCAAGTCCCACCAAAAAAAAAAAAAAAAAAAAAACAGACTTTCTGGGACTAGAATGAGCGAGATAGGGAGCACGGACTGAGTTGAGCACCCCAAAATGCTCCTTTTCTCCCGGACTGAAAGTGAGCAACATTCCTACACTACGCAAGTGTATAGTTAATGTGGTTCAACTGTAATGTGTACGGTGCTAATTAATTAAAAATACGAGCACTCAGTCATGATATGTCCCTAGGAATTCCTTCAATTTTAGACATATCTACGCTACGCAAGTCTGCCATGAATGTGCTTTCGGTGCTAATGAAAATACGCTACCGCAGCCATGAGATATTCCGACGAATAACTAGTTGAGCACCCCAAAATGCTCCTTTTCTCCCGGACTGAAAGTGAGATATCCCTATCCGCTTGCCTCGTCCAGCGCCCGCGAGGCAAAGCAAGCCATCAGGTGCTGGTGCGTTACCCCAGCCGTTTACCCGCCACACGATTCATGAATGAGGGCCTCGTCACGCGCTCGAGATGTAATGTTTACCCGCCACACACCAAATTCTATGTCGTATGAAGGGCCAGTGTCTCCTTGACTTGTCCGTTACTCCAGCCGTTTACCCGTCACTCGAGCAGTCGGTGACTACCTCGGCCAGCGCTCAAGAGGCAAAGCGAACCATTAAGGGCGAGCGACCTACCCCCGCCGATTACCCGCTGGCCTCGGCCAGCGCTCGCGAGGCCTGAGTCCGTTACTCCCGCCGTTTAACTGTCGGTGACTGCCTCGGCCAGCGCTCAAGAGGCAAAGCGAACCATTATTAAGGGAGAACGAGCTACCCCCGCCGATTATCCGCTTGCCTCGTCCAGCGCTCACGAGGCAAAACGAGCCATCAGGTGCTGGCGCGTTACCCCCGCCGTTTACCCGCCACACGATTCATGACCGAGGGCCCCGTCCAGCGCTCAAGAGCAAGCTAAGTTTACCCGCCCCACAGCAAATTGTATGTCGTACGAAGGGCCAGCGTCTCGACTTGTGCTACAATTCCCAAAGTCTTGGGAAAATTCTTCCCACTTTTAGGGAACATATCCAGCTTCTCGTAGTAGCCAGCACACGACTTAATAAATGACACTGGATTACCCAGCACCACCATACGAGGCTGAGGCAGGCGCCTCCTCGTTGGTCTAAGGATCGATCTTCGCGGAGAAACTAGCAATTTCAAGGCTCGTATCCGGAGGATTTCGCCACCAGGTTGCGTGACGAAACCTCCAGCCTTGTTAGGGAGAAGTCTTAATGGATCGCAGTGAGGATGCTGCTCTGCCGCCAACAACACCCTGACCGGTATGTAAGTCGTCTGCGAACGATTCGGTACGGCACATCAGCATCTGAGTGTTCTCTACTAGGGAGGGGAGAGCCTGAACCTGTTTGTCGAGGCACTCCCGAGTTCCCTCTGCACGGGTCCATCTTCTAGCCCAGCCCGCGAACGAGCGGGGAGCGAATCTCTCGAAAATTCAATGGTGACCATCCCGATGCAGGCCGTACGCGGTATCGTTGGTCATCCAGCCGGGATTCTGCCTTAGAGGCTTTCAGGCATAATCCCACGGACGTAGCCTCGCTCCACTGGCCGATCGACCAAGAGCGGAACCATATGTCCGGACCTGCCGTTCCACTAGTACTGAGCAGGACTGCTGTATCAACGACAACTGCCAACAGTAGGGTAAAAAAAAAGGGGCTGAGTGGCCACGCGCTTCACTTGACTCCCTCGCTGCCTCAGACGGACGTATTTTACCCTCACAGATATATCGTACTCCAATAGATTTGGTATCAATGGCTTCATAAAGACTTGTACTTGAACATGCGCAAATAAAAACAGAGGAAAATAAACAATACATACTCGTTTCTAGTCTCCGTATTGAGTTTTGTATACAGTATATTCTAAGTACTAACTCGAAATTATGCGGGCTAACATTTTAAGCCGAATATGTGTCGAAGCGGAGTTTAGTGAGGATTCATATGGTATCCTCAAAATCTTCACACGCCTCATAGTTCCCGAGTTACATCAAGAAAACTGTATTTTTATATTATTTCCCGATGCATTTATCAACCTGCTAGTTGTATTAGTAGTAGTAATATTCGTGGGAGTAGTAGTAGTAGTCGTAATAGTAGTTGTACTAGTGATAGTAGCAATAGTGGCAACACCGGTAGCACTTGACGAGTGCACCCTACAACTCCAGCGACAAAGTTGCTCGTGACCGTTCGGAGGGGCCCTCTGGCGCGAAATTTCGAGATTGAGGGGTACGGCTAGTCGGCGGCTGGGCCGAGCCTAATGGGCTTTCCGGTTCTGGCTCGCGCATGCGGCCATCGCGGGGCATCGAAACCCCGTGCGGGACGGACCCTGAGAAAACGGTAGAATATATAGTGGGGAAACGAAGGTTGAGCGAAAAGCGGGAGTAACTCACCACAACCCGCTCGAGCTTCTCCGCGCTAATAAGGCTTGGCATCGCTCGCTTCTACCTGGCAATCCTGATTCTCAGGTCGATTTGATGTGACACCCTCGTCTCTTCCGCACAACCCCCTCTCTTTTATGAGAAGCTTCTCGGCATTAGCTGCGGCTCTTCGTGTTTTCCAATGCGATCAGCCTTCAATGCAGCGACCCCTCTCTCTCTCTAGGCGATGGTAACTCCACTCTCCGTGCGATAACGCATCCCGAAGGTGATGCCGCCGCACGCAATGTCGTCGGTTGGAACCCTAGTCTTTACACTGACGCAGCTTCTATCGAGCGGTCGGTTGGAACGAAGTACTCCACTCTCGCGGGCGACGACGGGTGACGGTGTGCTGGGGCTGAAGCTGCGACTCCTCGTGATACATGGCAAATAACGCGGAAAGAATGAAATATGGGCAAAAAAACTCAGAATATGCAAAAGCGTGGTTCCTAGGAATTGGTGGACGGGGACCACCTGGAGTGGAGTATGTGATGCAGTATGAGACTCCTGAAGGCCTAACTAATTGCGGGCTGATGATACACATGTTTATGCAAAATTTTTACGCAAAGATAATTTATGGGTACAAAATTCATACAAATGCGTGGTTCCCAAAACATTGGTGGACGGGGACCACCAGGAGTGTAGTCCGTGATACGAGACTCAAGAAGGATTGACAGATTGAGGGCATATGGTCGTTTCTAATGAGTGGACAGACCAACTATTTGCATGATTGTAACAAACCACATTTTCTGGTAGGGCTCTGGGGCTTTCCCCACCAGAGCAAGGGACTGTGTAACCTTGTCGAGGTGTACCAGCTTCATGACTACCTTGTGGCTGCTCGGGATATGGAAAGATACCTGTAACCTTCGGGGAGCTATAGCCACAAGGATGATCACCAATGAGCAATTCCGCCCCGCGGGCTAAGGCTGGCATTGCACACTTCCTTTGATTTGATGTTGATACCCTTGTCTTGCCCGCAGGCCGCACGCAATGTCGTCGGTTAGAAACCTGTCGTCGACTCATGCATCGGCTTCGTGTGTTAAGATAGAGTATCCATGCTTCGGCTTTGTCAGCGTGAACGCCGCCAACGCCTCCTCCTCTGGAACTAGATGGCGTCATGCTGGCATCGACCGCATTGGGGAGTTTCGCCTGTTGCTACTAGCGGGCGTTCCCTTAAGGCCATGACTGGTTACCGGCCGCGTCACGTCCCTGCCGGGCGCAGTGACATGGAGCTTATGAACACACCCAAAATAATCCCCGCGCTGTGGCTAGACAGCGTAGGGGCGCGTCTCCCGGTTGGCGGATGGGAGGGCCCTAATAAAGGGTGCATCTTTATGCCGTGGACCAACCTAGCCTACATGAGAAGGAACACTGACTACAAACCGCCTACCTTGCATGTGTAGGATAATATTTTACTCTGCAATATGTTGACAGTTTTTCTTTCTTACAGCTTACAGGGTAAGTAATTAACCAACAAGAATCATGGCTTCAGAGTCGACTGTGGACGATTCTTGCGAGGACAAGACGTTCAGTGTCAAGGAATATGTTTCTTTACAAAAGAGGGCGAAGCTGACCTTATCCTCCGAGGAGGAAGAGGTAATGAAATCCTTTACTGAAAGTCTGAAAAAACGACCGAAGGTGACGGCTCTTGGATTGGGAGTTCCATGTGAGTAAACACACACACACACATATGGGCTACTTCTCATTCAACGTCTAACTCTGTATCTCGCTCGTCTTTACCTACGGTTCTCTTTTCTTGCAGCTGGCAGCCAAATCACTGCAGAGGAGCCCGATCCATGTGGCAAAGACTCAACTGAAGGTAGAATATGGGCTATGTTGTATGAATCGAAAACATATGAATATCGTATATGCAGGAATGTTTATGTGATAAATTTCCTTTCTCAACAGAATCCACCTCTGGAACGAGTGAAGGAAGTCGTGCCTCAAGGAGGATCACGCCAGGTGAAGTGGATGTAATTGCCTCTACAACTGGAATTATTCCAGAGGATATCATGAAAAAAATAGATGAATCTCGGAAGTTACAAGAACTTGATGAAGAGATATTCGGGAAGGGTGGGAAACCCCCAACTCTGAACGAAATCGACTCCTTCTTCTCAAAGAAAATCAAAGTCCACGAGAGGGCTATAATCAAGTTACAAGAGAAGCAAGGAGTGTGCATAGAGGTGGCACAGGACTTTTGGGAGTCTGTGAGGAAGGCACAGGCCGTCAAATTAAAGAAACGCATTGGCAAACACGGGGCTCGACCAAGAGTGAAGACGGCCATGAGCAGGCATCCGTGAGTATTTTTCGGTACACAAAGTTTGATCAGTTGCTGCGAAAATGTTGGGACTGACATTATTATAATCCATGCATATACACTCACTCACATGTCTCATCTTTACAGAAAGCCATGTCCAATGGGCGGGTGCACTGGCAAATCCCTGAACCTGAATCGCCACCTGGCCAATTGCCACCGGTATCTAAACAAGTCGGATCGATCAAAAGTGCTGGAAAAGCACAGACAGTTGACAAAGCTTCAGCGCAGTGCAGCTTTAACTGTCAAGCCGAACCCTTCCCCAAGGAAGCGCAGAATCAATCGATACCGTCTGAGAAAGTGCAGCGTCTGCGACAAGATAGTCAAGCGACTTGACGTTCAAGTTATGAGTGTTCACCTCCTGAAACGTAGAACTGAGGAATATGGAAGGATAATGAGAGACTCACAACCTCTCTCTGATGAGGAAGAGAGAGAGGCAACTGTGGCCGTCTCCAGTGGAGATGTCACGGTCACGGTCTGTGATGGTATCAAGGATTTTATAGAACACTTTGAAATCTACATGAGAGCTTACACACCCCTTTTCCGTGGATCTTTGACAGCTGAACTTCGCATGGTCAAAGATGTGTTAAATTACGCTGTTGGGGATGAGATATTGGGTGCCATTAGTGGTGGCACAGTATGCAATTACATTGCAAATATGGATAACACTGACGGCTTTCTACAGAGAAAAATGGTTTCATGCTCGGCCAATTACGCCCGAAAGCATGTGGCAGCATGCACCCGGGCTGTTGAGTTCATGGCGATTTCTAGTGATAAGCTCTACAGGATCAGTCATGAAGAGAAACTAGACATCGTCAAACGTCTAAAGAGCATTAACAGTGAGTATTCACCAATTTGGTATATGTATATGCTTGTATTGTTCTCTGGCGGAAATGGTGCGCTGCTAATGGATCATTTTGTCTTTAAACAGATAAGTATCGTAAGGACGAGAAGATACAGGTTATTCAGCAGAGGAAGAAGAAGGAGTCTGAGAACATTGATCTGGTGGATATACAAGCGTTGCTCCAGGCTCCTTATCTGAACGCTATTCTTGACTCAGCAGTCGCCTGCCTAGACGATGAAACCTGCAGGCCGCGCACGATCTCAGACTTCACCGATTTGCGGGACGTGCTGACCACCTTCATGCTGGTAACGTCACTTCGACGACTGATGGAATTTACAGAATTCAGGCTGTCGGAGTACATCGGCATGGAGAGGGATGGGGATGGCTATGTCATTCGCATAGCTCGGCACAAAACCGCTGCGCTAGGTGAGAATCTACTATAATGATGTTGATGTTGAATGAGACAAATCCATTTTTATATATGTGTAACCCTTTGATCTTTTCTTTCAGGACCCTCGCTCGTATTTCTCGAGGAGAGAAGAAGGCCCTTGACGCATATGTAAAGTATTTTCGGCCACTGGCTGTCTCCTGCCGGGGGCCGGAATGCTTGGTCTTCCCGACGAGGCAGCCCTACCCAAGAAAGCAGTGCTGCAACAAAATGAGCGTTTCCAATCTAGGAAAGACTGTGAAGCGCATTGCTGTAAAGTGTGGACTGGGAGGGAAGGTCACCTCGATAATTACCCGCCGTTCACACATTTCGGCCGTGTTTGAGGAGTTTGAGGACGAAAAAACGCGGCTCAAGGTGGCAAACCTGGCTGGCCACTCTCTGCACACCGCATTGAGATATTACGATTTTAGTGATAAGATCAAACCAGGCAGGAGCGTGGTTGAGATGCTCAAAAAGATGAGGACCGAAAGACAAGCGGCTCTTCAACATGAAGCTCTTCAGCCTGAGGAGAGAGGCAGCGACACAGATGATATGCTGGCTCCAGAAGCCATCCAGCAGGGCCGTAGCCCCCTCCCCTTTCTTAAAGCCTCCCCACGTCACCCCATGCCTCGCCGTTTATTTAAATAACCACATACATATACATCATCAAATAAATAATAACACGCACCAAAACATCACCAAAACAACCCTCCACCACACATACACACCCACGAGGCAGGAGAACACGGGGAAAGTAGGGTGTCATTATTGGCTGTGTGCACCATTCTTAGGCACATCCCATCTCTAACCGTTCTTTACACATCACTTCACAATCCTGATCTTAACTTCCACTTTTGCCTTTAATGTTTTGCACAGGGTGCGACCCTTTATGGAGCACCCCTTGCCACGGGTGCACCTGCTGTGTTTCTATGTGCCTGGTAAATCCGGACCCCGCCTTCGAGGGCCCGGACCACCGCGAGCTTCAACGCGGCTTTGCTTAGCCCCAACGCGCTCCACGTGTTCGCAGAGGCTGGGGCTACCACCCCCCGCCACGACAGCGTGAGCGAACTGACTACGGGGGGGTACCCAGAGCACTCTTTGACCTTTTCCGTCACAGCCGCCACATTGTAATAAGACACTTTACGCTCGTGGGCCACGTGCAGGTCCGCGGCGGCGCTGTCTGCAACAACCTGCACGTCAATTACCCACGAGCGATTACCCCTCCAGCATACAATATCTGGGTATCTCAACCCAGCTGGAGTAGGGATGGGGTGCTCTTTTAGCACCCGATACCCAGACTGCTGGAGGGCCTGGACGGCGCCATCTAGAATGGTGTTGTGGCGTAGGGTTCTAGCCCCTGCAACGGCCGGGCACTGCTGTAAAATGTGCCCGAGGGAATGAACCCTTCGGCCGAAGCAGAGGTCGCACATGACGTCGGGCTCCAGTCTGCCCCTAGCCGAACGGGATTTCGTAGGCAGCAAGGCTCCTCTAAGCCTCACCGCCTTCGAATAAATCCCGCCCTTCATCAGGGCAGATCCGTCCAGGAAGGCTGCGGATACCGGTGTTTGAGTGGCTCCTCGCAGCCCCCGACCGTCAACAGAACCGTAAAGGTTCTCGGACCAGCGACTCCTCTCTTCTCTCTTCCTCCCTGATGGAGTAGAGGCGTCGTCGAGCTGACTTGCACCTTCTGCTACCGCCCTCACCGCAGGGTCATGGGACTGCCTGAGGCGGGCTAGAAGGTCATGCTTTAATCGGGGGATGCGAGACTCGAGAGCTGTTACTCCAAGCCCGCCATCCACGCCGGCCGCATGAAAGTACCCCAATGGGGTATCATGCGGCAGATGGAGGGCGATTCGGACGAACTTCCGAATCTCCACATCCATCCTTTTTAAAGCCCCCTTATTTGCCCTTGAGTGTAGCAGAGGGTACAACATCTGAGGTAAAAGTACACTGGCCAGGCCCCAGTGCTTTTGCTGGGGTTTGGCTGGGGCTCGTTGGAGTCGCCCCAGCTTAGCGATGAGCTGGCCCATCAGGTGGAACGGACATCTCGCCCAGGCGGCGCCCACCCGTGAACCCAGGTACTTATAAAAGTCCTCTGGGCCTAAGGACCGAATCTCCTCGCCTCCAGCATGGAGCCTTATTTTGTCTTGGAACCAGGTCTTGTTCTTACCATCCGCCACTACCCCCACGGAGGCGCACTTGGAGGGCCCCACCTCGAGGCCCAAGGCAGCCGCGGCAGATGTCATCGCTCGCAGGCTTGCCTCTAAGCCTATCCTGGTGGAGGCCAGTAACACCACGTCATCAGCAAAAGCCAGGTAGCCGTGGGCGCGGCCACCCAGCTCTACTCCGACGTTCTGGGGTAGGGCGGACAGGGCCTGGTCCAATGTGAGGTTGAACAATAGGGGCGACAATGGGTCGCCCTGCATGACACCTCTACCAATTTCCACCCTGGTGTTCTCGTCCAGGTCTGTGGATGCCTTGGCATATACGTTGCCGATGTAGTTGGCAAATCGCTCCCCTAAGCCCCACCGCCTAGTGGCATTGACTATGGCGGGGTGGCCCACTGAGTCAAAGGCCTTCTTGAAGTCAATAAAGACCATGTACAGGGAGCGGGGGGTGCTCTTAGCCGCTTCAAGGGCGCGTCTCACCAACAGCAAGTTGGCGGCGCAGCCCTCTTCCCGCCTAAATCCCTTTTGACCCAGTGGTAGGGGAGCGTGTGTAGCAAGCCGCTGCGACAGCACCCTATGGAATGTCCTCGTCAGGATAGGTGCTATCGTCAGCGGCCTGTAGTCGGAGGCTGTCCGAGGTGCGTCCACCTTCGGGAGCAGCACGGTTCGGCCATGAACCCAACTCTCGGGGACAGAGCCCAGCATGATGGCTGAGTCCATCAGCCACAAAAGCTGGTCAGTGCTTAGGGCCCTCAGGTCGGACAGCGTCCTTCCGTCGGGCCCGGCTGCCGTGTCAGCCTTTGTGGCGGCGAAAGCCGCCATCACTTCCTCCGGTTTCACCGGGGCCATCATCAGATGACCAACACCCGGGTTCACCGGAGTTAGCTGCCCGGTAGAGCCGGGGCTAGGACGTTCAAAAACCTCCCGCCAGAACTGGACTGTTCCGGGAGGAAGGTCTCCAATACCGCCCCCGGGGCTGCGGCCGGCTAAGATGTCAGTTATAGCCCGGCCTCGGTTCTTCTTGTAGGCCTCTTGGAACCGTGCATACTCCCGGCACCGTAACATCCGGGTGGTCAGGACAGACCGCCCTGGTGGTCGCGACGGTCTTGGCCGACCAGTCCGCCTCAGACTGGCCGGTTCTATCGGCGCCCATTGTCGTAGCTGGTACTGGATGTCCTCCGATGTAGTCGGGACAGCCACGCCGAGCAGTTGAGAGAGGCGCCCAACCTCCCTGGTGACCTCCTGCTCGGTCGTGGCTTCGCTGCACTCAGGCGGAGCAGGTGTGATGCTCACGTCCTGGGAGGGAGCGGCGTGGGCTCCCCCCTCTTCTCCAGGGTCCTCCATGGATGGTGGTGGAGTCCTACCTGGGCTGGGGCTGTGCGGGGGCCGGTCACCAGTATCCCGGTCCCCGTCCGAGGGGTGCTGTAGAGGAGGCACACGTGGAGTCGCGAGCAGCCCCACTTCTGCTCGAACTCGTGCCTTGTAGGCTTCTTGCCTCCTCTTCCCTTTGATGCCATCAAGGGTCCTGTGGGGCAGCACCTCCTCTTGAATGGCTTGGTTTATCAGGCGGATGTTGGGGTGGGCCGCTTCGAAGGAGGCCATCAGGGCCACCTCTTCATCGTCCCACCTCGCCTTTGGGCGTGTTCCCAGCCGTTCGGCCCCTGCAGCATGGTACACAGTAGGGTGAGAATGTCTTTCGTGGACGCGGCGCCCGATGAGGGAGGCGAACACGCGCCCACATACAGTACAAGTTGACCCATGGTCGTCAGGATGCCCATCGCCACCGGGGTCCATCCGCGCAGCTTGGCGGGTGGACATCAGCGTCTGCTTCTTTGGAACCGGTGGTTTACACTGGCGCCGAGCATAGGCGGACCAGTGCGGAGGAGACACTCCGCCGTTATACGGGGTCGCAGCCTGGGCGACGAAGGGAGTGGCGGGAACTCCCAACGTATAACGCCCAGCGGGCCCACGTGGAGGGGTTATCCTTAGTACCCTATGACTCCCCCGGTAAGAGAGTCATAGTTACTCCCGCCGTTTACCCGCGCTTGGTTGAATCTCTTCACTTTGACATTCAGAGCACTGGGCAGAAATCACATTGCGTCAACATCTATCTCTGACCATCGCAATGCTTTGTTTTAATTAGACAGTCGGATTCCCCTGGTCCGTGCCAGTTCTGAGTTGATCGCTGGGCGCCAGCCGAAGTGGGTTTGGAGCGAGGGACGACTGCTGCTGTTACCTAACCGGCCGAAAGCCGGCGATAGAGAGAGCCGGAGCCCCCGCGCCCACGCAGCCTAGCGCGTTCCACGGAAGGGCCGGAGACACGCCGGTCCGAGCTCTCGGCACGAGTGGCGAGAGGGCTAGAGCCGCCACCGCGAAATGCGAGCCGCCGCACACCGGGCCGTTGGCCCCACCTCGCATGAGCGTGTCCCGCCCGGCCGTTGCAGGGGCTAGAACCCTACGCCACAATAACATTCTCGATGGCGCCGTCCAGGCCCTCCAGCAGTCTGCGTATCAGGTGCTAAAGGAGCACCCCATCCCAACTCCAGCAGGGTTAAGATACCCAGATATTGTATGCTGGAAAGATGATCACTCGTGGGTAATTGACGTGCAGGTTGTCGCAGACAGCGCCGCCACGGACCTGCACGTGGCCCACGAGCGAAAAGTGTCCCATTATAACGTGGCGGCAATGACGGACAGAGTGAGAGAGTGCTCAGGGTACCCACCCATTGTCAGCTCGCTCACGCTGTCGTGGCGGGGGGTGGTAGCCCCAGCCTCCGTGAACACGTGGAGTGCGCTGGGGCTTACCAAAGCCGCGCTTAAGCTCGCGGTGGTCCGGGCCCTCGAGGGTGGGGTCCGGATCTACCAAGCACACAGAAACACGGCAGGTGCACCCGTGGCAAGGGGTGCGCCATGAAGGGTCGCACCCTGTGCAGAACATTGACAAGCAGTGAGATGGATAAAATATGGAACTTAAAGGATAAGTGAAGTGAAAAGATCTGATAGAGATGGCAAGTGCTATACAATGTTGCACATAGTCAATAATGGCACCCTACCTTCCCCGTGTTCTCCTACCTCATGGGTGTGTATGTGTGGTGGAGGGGTGTGGGCGCTGGTGATGTTTTGGTGATGTTTTGATGTTTTGTTACTATTTATGATGATGCGTGGGTGATGTTTTGTTATTATTTCTGCTTTACTATTTAAGATGATGTATGTAGTGGTTTAAATAAACGGTGAGGCATGGAATGACGTGGGGAGGCTTTAAGAAAAGGAAGGGGGCTACGGCCCCCTCCCTTTTATTAATAATGGTGGTCATATGTTAGCGAAATGCCTCGTCATCTAATTAGTGACGCGCATGAATGGATTAACGAGATTCCCACTGTCCCTATCTACTATCTAGCGAACCCACAGGCAGGGGAACGGGCCTGCGCCTAACAGCGGGGAAAGAAGACCCTGTTGAGCTTGACTCTAGTCTGATTTTGTAGAGAGACATCAGAGGTGTAGCATAAGTGGGAGGTCGTCACATCAGGGGCTTGCTCCGTGCGGCCGACAATGAAATACCACTACTCTGATCGTGTCTTTACTTACTCGGTGAGACGGAATCGGAGCTTCCCCACATGGGATTGCCTCCTGTTTCTAGCCTAAAGCGGCGGAAGGGAGGGCGCGTATCCTATTTGTTTCTGATTTGTATTATTTTGGAGAAAAAAAATGGAGTGAAGTTACTTTGACACTGCCACATGTGTTTCTCTTTCGAATCTCGCCCTAATTCTCAGATATGTTGAAGATGACAATTAGTACTTTATATTTATACAAATTACAACATTGTACACCGTTTTTTTTATGAAAAGTTACTGTAACCCGAAAAACTTGATCGTTTGTGTTATCCGTTGTATTGTTTCGACCTATTCCATTTTAGCAGCAGAAGGTATTGCTTTTTTTTTTTTTTTTATAAGTACACTTAATTTTGCTTCTCTGGGCCGATATTTACTTGTCTTACAGGTTGCCATGATTCTTTTTAGCCCCTTGAGCCAGGTGTACGTAGACTCGACAAGTGTAAATCGGTCCTAAACTTGCATCACGCTGCTACATTAGTTTCGAAACTTCAAACTTCTTTTTTTTTCTTCTTTTTTAAAACATGCACATATAATTTCCTCGTATAAAAATAAAGCTTTTATTTTTTGGCACGTAACGGACAGTTCCATTTTTTTTTCTATTTCGGCTTTCCCTTTCATTCGATAATCACTGGGCACCAATATGTGATGTATTTTTGCGTTATTCATTATATTGCGTTGTCGGCTACCTTAATTTTTAGTTTTTGCTCTGACAAGAATGTTTTAAAAATCGATTACATAAGAGTGTTAACCTGGTGTATGGGAACATTATAAGTGGCAACTTTGAAAAAATTTAATGTCCAGGTCCGTAAAATATCGAGGAGGCAACGATAAACTAGAATTTTATAACTGAGATGATTGACGTGATTTTGAAGGCTATATGTCTTTTTAATGACATGGCAGCCTTCAGAAGGTAATGTAAAATGTACAAACTGGAAAGTTTTCCTCCTCCATGCACTATGTTTAGACCCAGCAAATGTACCGTGAGGTAGATTTAGACCACCGATTCATATAAGAGCTGGAGTTCTACAAATAGTTCCCTTAAGAATACTATTCCTTATGCCATTAGCTTTGCCTGCAATCTCTCTTACATGAAGATGGAACATAAGAACAGAATCAATCCTGACCCCAAGATCTTTGTAGCTGTCAACATCTAAAATGGGTTGCTCAACAATTAAGTACTGCAAGAGAACAGGTGCACATTGAAAACTTCTACAAAAGCTCATTTTAACACTTTTGCTAACTGAAAAAGACAAACCCCAAAATCTACTTGTATTGAAGTATAGGTTAATATATCTCTGCAGATGAAGATGGGAACTGAAATAACTTTTCATCTGCAAAGAGACAAAATTTACAATTTGAACCAAAAACAACATGATTGATATAGATAAGAAACAGCTAGGAACCAGTCACTGAACCCTGTGGGACATCGCTATCATCCTCAACTAGATAACTCTCACCACCATGCACAACCACTTCCATTTCCCTTCCAGCCATGTAATCACTCAGCCAACCCAGCAAACAGCGTTCAACCCCACTGCTAGCTAACATCCTAAGTAACAGTCTGTGGTTAACAACATCAAATGCCGTTTTAATTAAGTAAAAAAATATAGCATCCACTGACGATGATGATGATTATTAGGAAGTTTGTCTTGGCGCCGCAACTTTAAGGTCATGTGGCGCCGAATAAAATATTAAATAAACTATATCTGAAAACTATACCAAAGAGTATTTAATTAAAAACAGGATGAAATAATTAATTAAACTGTAAAAAAAGGTTAAAAATTAAAAACGATAAAACAACAACAATAAAAGGTCAATAAAACCTACAGGAGGATGAGGACGCCAGCCTCCTGTATTATGGTTAAGGGACATGTATTTCGTCCCTTAAGTACAAAATGGAGGCGTAATATCGTATTTTGGAGGGGAGTAATAAAGTATCGCAGTCCCCTGGTGACGCCCGAGGCGGCCGCAAAAACTCACTAACTTCTCAAAATCGCGAGCAGCGATTCTATCAATTTGCGAAGCATATATATGGGGTTCAAAATGCATAGAATTATGAGATCTAACCCATGGTTAGGGTGAGAAGTACCGCAGTGAGATGGGCAACTCTCTGGACATTTACCAAAGGACAAATAAAAAAATAAAAACGGTCAGGAAAAGCATAAAAAATTTTTTGCAAAAGTCGAGAAAAAAGTAATACATCTGCCAAAAGAAGAAAGAAACAGAACAATCCCGGAAAAAAAATATGAAAGAAATCATCCCAAAACAAAAAAAAAAAAAAAAAAAAAAAATGGAAGGCAATGAAAAAGCATAAAAAAATAAAAAGAAAGAAAGATTTGAAAATAATTTAAAAATAAGTCAACCCAAAAATGGAAAGAAATAAAACGAAATTGAAAAAAAGAATGGAATAAAAGGAAAATCATGAAAAAAATGGACAGGAAAAGGAAAAAAAGGAGAAAATATATGAATTTGCCCCCAAATCTCCCCGAAATGGAAGAAAACAGCGAAAACCAAGCCCCAAAAAACGAGAAGAAGAGAGTCAGGGAAGACGGACACTCGCCCACCGGTGTGTGTGTGTGTGTGTGTGTGTGGCAGACGACCAGCACGTCCTCTCCCGGCCACGCGACTAGCGAGACTGGAAGTAGCTCGGGGTGGGCAGGTACCGGTACCAGTACCGGTACTAAAGGTACCAGCTATACGGTACGGTGCCGGTACCAGTTTTCGGTACCAGGTCCAATACTAGCCAGTCGCTCATGGTGTCCCTCATTTCTTCTTCACACGCGTGAGACTGAGTGGATATCTCGGTGATATGGACATTATCTCTCTCTCTCTCTCTCTCTCTCTCTCTCTCTCTCTCTCTCTCTCTCTCTCTCTCTCTCTCTCTCTCTCTCTCTCTCTCTCTCTCCACTGAATAAAGTGAATATTTATTTTTTGATAGAAATTAGCATATATATAGTTACTATGGATAGACTCATAGTCTAATAACGATAAATATATATACGTATATATATATATATATATATATATATATATATATATATATATATATATATATATATATATATATATATATATATATTAACAAAACTATAAACAAAAAATCGGACATGAAAAAATTATCTAATAGATAAGTTAATAAAATAATGGAGCCGAACAGGAGGATGGAAACATCAGGCAGGACAAAATGGCGGGAAGACGGACATGCAGCGACTCGCACAGCCGGGCCCAACACCACACAGCCAAGCATGGGGACAGGCGTGTCCCTATAAGCGCCGGCACTGGGAACCCAAACGGTACTGATTGTACCGTTAGTCTTCTGACACTTTGAGCGGGGCCCAGTACCGATAGTGTCATATGAACACTCGGCACCGAGCAGTACCGATTTGTAATGATTTCACTCGGCACCCGGTACCGGTACCGGGTCCCGAATAAAGTATTGGCAGCGTTTTTTTCTGTCCTGTGACAACATTATTAAAGGTCATGTTTGATTCCTTGTCCCTGGAGCAGCGTGTGAGCTCATTCATAAAGTGTGCTCCCAAATCACTCATGTTTATGGATAACTTATCATCATGCTTGTTGAAAACTCTGGACTTAAGTCCTCTATAAAGAATATCTAGATCCTTTGTCATTGCTTCTGGATCTGTATTAGGTGACTGAAAAAAAATGTATTTACTTTCTCAAACTCTGACACAAGAGGGGAAAGAAAAATGAAAGAGGTAATTAATATCATCAGAAAGCATATCAAGAATCATTCTTGCTCTGTATCTCACTTCTGGTGTCCCTTCTTGCATTGCCAACCTGAAGTAGCATTTAAGTTCATTCCAGTTTTCAATTAGTCTCTTGATGACGCGTCCTTGTATCAGCCATTTGGTATCACAGCTTAAAAATGCCACATTAACTGTGTTCTTGTCACTGCATTCTCCTTCATATTGTTCATCATTCATTTCTTCAAACAGCTGCTTATATGTCGAAGTGTACTGTTTGAAAACCATCCAGGAATGTGTACAAGCAAAAATCCAAGGCTTGCAGGCAAGGTTTCAAATGATTTTTGGACACTGAGTGCCAAGGAGTGGCAGACACATTTATTCAGTATGCATTTCGGGGACGCTTCTTTAATCCTCGACCAGACACTGTAGTTTTCCCCAACCATAGCAGCAGCTCCATCACAGGCAAGACCAATACAATCAGAAAGTGACAGACAATACTCTGGCCTGGAAAAGGAGTGGCCTGGAAAAGGGCCACTCCAGTTGCCTGAACTACTGGGTACAGTCCTAAAAATGCAGTCATGAATTTTTCAGACTTTTCACTATAATATCTTACACAAATTGCCAGGAGTTTTTCCACTGGAATGTCAGTAGTTTCGTCAAGCATAAGAAAATATTTTCCCATTAATATCATATTTCACTTCAGCCTTAAGGAATGGGGACAAGACAGAACTTATGAGAGTGGTACACTTTGTTCGGTGAAGATGAATGTTTCCCAGGGTGGACCCTTTGTCATTCTTTTTGATGACTTCACCCAGGTGATCTATTGTTTGGATGGAACAGTGACAGCACATCGTAAGGGATAACTCACTGTCTGCCCTTTTCACATCATCAGACACTGGAGACAGCTTCAACTTTTTGGGAAAATGCACTGTTTTTGAAACTGACACTGAACTCACAATTTTTCTGTGCTGGGCTTCTTGTTCATGTTTCCCCGATGAGTCTGCAAATTCTTGCGGCATAACTTGCAGAAAGCAAGATCAGAACCCACAGATAACACACTGGTGAACCAGGGAAATTCTTTTTCCCATCGCCCTCCATGGCTCTTAAATCTAAAGAAAAGTTATTTAGGTTAGGTTTGGTTCAGTTATGACACAAGCCTCATATTCACACACAACCCTATGAGTATAGTTGCGTACCTGTAGGTGCATTGATTGATTGATTTAAATTAGGCGCCGCAACAGCCAGGGTCGTATGGCGCCGCATTCAATGAGTTAAAACTAAAAGAAAAGAAGAAAAAACTAAAATAAAAGGGCTAAAAAGGAACCTAACAAAGAAAACTAAGCAAAGCCAAACAAATGAGACGAAACAAATCACACAGAAAACGGTCATAGCTCATGGAAGGCCAGGCTTCTCCATAAGGAGAAGTACCTCATATCCCGCGGAAATGCATCTCCCTCCCAGCATCAGCGAGAGACGGAATGATCCGCTTCTCCCCGACACTGCGACAGGTATCGCACTCGCAGGTCCCTCAAACTGGGGCACTCGACCAGCAAGTGCCGCACAGTCAGGGGAACCAAGCAGTCATCACAATAAGGCTGCACTCCCCGGGACATGAGGTAACCATGTGTTAGACGCGTATGACCCGTCCGAAGACGGGTCAACGCTGTCTGCGAGCGACGGTCACGGACACTTTCGTATGACCAAGGACGAGACACAGTCCTGGTAATCTCTCCCATTTTGGAGGACGCACCCCGAGCATTCCACCTCTCCTGCCAACTGGCAAGAATTGCCTTGCGAATCTCTGGAAACATATCTGTACATGGGACAGCACTAGGAGGGGCAGCTCTAGCTGCTGCCTCCCTTGCAAGTCCATCAGCTCGTTCGTTCCCGTGTACGCCAACGTGTCCTGGAACCCAACAAAACCCAACGCGATATCCCCTGTTGCTGAGCAAATACAGCCACTCGAGAGCAGATAAAACTAGGGGATTATAGGAGGGAGTAAAGGAGCCCAGCGCAGAAAGAGCGCTACGAGAATCACCAAAGATCTTAAAAGAGTCCACAGGAAGCGTAAAAATAATATGTAAAGAGAGGACTATTGCAGACAGCTCTGCAGTAAATACAGAAGCAACAGAAGAAAGACTACCTCCCCGACAGAAGGAGGGGAACACAACACCAAAGCCAACTCCAGCATCCAATTTAGAGCTATCAGTAAAGACAGGGATGGAGTACGAGTGTTCAGTGAAATGCTCTAAAAATAAGGCTCGGGACGCATATGGCGGTGAATCCCTCTTACTATCTATAGTGATAGAACACACGGATACACCGGGCAACTGCCAGTATCCAACCCTAGGTACTCAATAAGGGCAGATAGGAATGGGAGGGAAAGACAACGGTGTCATGGCAGACGCTAACCGAAACCCAAAAGGTTTCATCATATGCAGGAGAACGGGAATCCCGCAAAATTGACACACAAGGAACTGATTCTGGAAGGCGTTGGACGCGGAACCAGCAACGGAATAGAGAGAGCTGGCGTCTCAAATCCAGAGGCAGGACGTCAGCATCCACGAGGAGGCAAGGTATCGGTGAAGACCGGAATGCACCAGTAGCCAAGCGGACCCCGGCGTGATGTACTGAGTCCAACACGCGTAGGTGAGCCTCCTTGGCGGAGGAGTATACCTCGCAGCCATATTCCAACTTGGAAAGGATGAGTGTTCTGTGGAGGAGGAGTAGCGTGTCCCTGTCTGCACCCCAAGAGGTATGAGCTAAAACACGAAGGAGGGACAGGGCTTTCTGACGAGCCGCCTTAACGTAACGTAAATGAGGCACCCAGGTTAGGCGGCTATCAAATAAAATACCGAGGTAACGAGTCGTCTCTACACAGGACAGTCGCCTATTACCAAGATATAAGTCAGGGTCCGGATGAACGCCTCGAAGACAACAGAAATGCATAGCTACTGTCTTTGAGGACGAACATCGAAAGCCGCGCGTATTTGCCTAATTGGCGACTCTATTAAGAGTCAATTGCAGTTTTCGTTCAATCAACGACATCCTTGCCGCAGAAAACGAAATGGATAGATCGTCTACATTGGGGAGGCGGTGGCTGAATCGACAGAGTAACACCACCGCGTTCAGGAGGACGCGAGTTCAACCCTCGCCCGGTGCCACCAAGCTGGGATTTTTCAGCCGCTGCCGAGTGGCTTAAAACTACCCACATGCTGTCCAGAATACCACCTATCAACCCGGACTCTAGATTCTAGGATTAAAGATGAGCTGCGGGAGGGCAGCATGAGCCAATGCAAGATGGCGCCACTATAAACACTCGCCTGAGCCAGAACGGGCTGGGCCGACCATCAGGACCCACCGGGAAGAACCCTTAGGCCGACCATCAGGACCCACCGGGAAAAAGCCTACCGGCTCTATAGGCCGCGACGTAAAAAAAAAAAAAAAAAAAAAATAAGGAGCTATGAACTCCATCAGGCAGGACACCAACGACTCCATTAATAGCCACAGCAAATAGCGTAATACTGAGAATCCTTCCCTGTGGTACACCATCCTCAAGTGGACAAACCTCGGAAAGAGTACTCCCCACTCTAACCCGTAAAGACGACGAGATAAAAACGCCTGAATAAAAACAGGAGACGGCCACGAAGACCAAACTCAAACAGGCTAAGTAAATTCCATGACACCAAGCTGTGTCATAGGCCTTCTCCAGATCAAAAAACACGGTCACCTGGTGGTGATTATTGGCAAACGCCTCACAAACTGAGGACTTCAAGGATAAAAGAGCATCCGAGGTGGAGCGCATCTTTCGGAAACCATATTGCACCGGGGTCAATAAATGTGAGGTGCATGTACATCAACATGCATCACCTGGGACGAGGCCGGAGAAGCCCCATCAGAACCAGGAGGTGACTCGACAGAATCAAAGGACAAAAGGGAAAATATAATATGGGACGTAATAACAGTAGCTTCAAAGGGCCGACAGGAAACCGTAGAGGACACCTGAGCAGCGGGCTGGGCAGAAGAGCGAGTGCCTGGCGAAGAGGTGTACGTCTTTGCTACAGTACCGGCCTTCTGGCGGTAGATGAGTTCACGGCGCGCACTACCAAGGCTGATAAACTGATTATTTGCAAGCTGCAAAATATCCTGTTCCAGGCGATATCGTGGGCACTGTCTAGAAGACAAATGGTGAGCATCCTGGCAATATAAGCAATAGGTATCTGACTCACATTCTGCCGTGGAGTGTGAGCCTAATGCAGAACAATTACCACACCGAGAAGGCTCAGTGCAGTATTTCTTACCATGACCATACCCGTAACATGAAAAACACTGTAGAGGGCGGTCAACAAAGGCTTTACCCGAAGATGGAGGGCCAATACTGACACGGTCAGGAGGGTAGAACCAAAAAAGGTGAGAAGTATCATGTTAGCTGAACCCTTCATCTTGGACACCTTATGAACAGAACTAGGGCACATCCCAAGTATTTCCTCATCAGAGAACTCATAGAGGTCATGATTATATATACTCCCTTTACTATAATTAAAGGTATGGTGTGCTTTGACCGTTTCAAACATGTTGTCAGCAGGGCATGGTAGATGTTGCAGCATTTTGGCTTGAGTAATATATTTAGCCCTGACTAACACTCCCTTCCCATACTTTTTTTTCGGATTCCCCTCAGGGATCGTGCCAATTTATTTGGCGAGGTACCTGGCAACATGAATGAAGTTGCTACGCCCATTCCTATAGTATGCAACAAACCAACGAGGGGGAGGGACCTGGCTGTCCCTGGGAGTTGGCTCTAACAAAGCGTCTTCGAAGAGGTTCTGGAAATAGTCCATGTCACTGTCAGAAATATTGGAAGAGCGGAGAAGTTTCGCTTGAAATCCAGCACCTGCGATAGGCAGAGTCGCAACAGCATCACACGCCGACTGGGCTTCAGCACTGGAGGCAAAGGTCACATAACATCTGTTTGACTTGAAGTCTCCATCATAAATGAGACGGATGCGAAGGACTGTGCCAAATGGCTTGAGTAAGGAGTGCAAGGCACGGTAGGAAAATGTTGGATCGATATTCACCATCTGAAGTGCGTCCAGTTTGGAAGTTTGGAATGGGAGGCAGCCTTGTCAGACACACGTGGACTTTTGTGTCGCACGGACTTGTCTTGGTCAGCCCCTCTAGGAGGTAGGGACTTTCCAGCGGCAACACCAGGAACGGTGAAAGGCTCTAAGGTGGCGACGAGAGAGGAACGTGCAGGGGTAATCGGGGACAGGCGGACGTCAGGGAGAGAGGCAGGCCGAGGCAAGGGAAACTTACCCATACACAGCGGAGGTGTTTCACTCCCCCACACCCTACCCACCACGGAGCCCAACAAGGGGAGGCTGAATGTTGGGGCCAGACCGCACCCAACAGCCCCAGGGGTAATGGGGGAGTATACGCATCCAGTGCAAGGTGTTTAACGGCGGCCGCGGGACCGTTGCGACCGTCCACCCGGCAGTGACCACTTGACCCTAGCCATCGCATGACCAGCCGATTGATTCATTGGTGCCACACTGAACCACCCGTCTTACCCCAACCCTCCCACCAAAGGAGCGTGTTGCCCACCGGGAGAAACTACACCCTGCCCCGCGGTGGACGTCACGCACGGCAAACACGTGGGGACTAGCCCTACCCTGGGTGGTAAAAGGGCAGGGCGGGAGAAGGCAACATCACCAGTAGGCCTCCTCTACCGGTGGTGAGGGAACACTTGGTCCACGAGGCCAACGGACATCGAGACCTATCGAGGTGGGCAAGCCACCACGGTAGGTGGTGCCGCCGATCTTGCTTCAAGCCCCGTCACCACGACAAGGTGACTTCCCTTCGACGGGGAAAAGGAAGTTGAACTCGATCCTATAGCTGCACAGGTTCATCTACTCCTCAGACAATGTCTCACGGGGAATATGTAAGTCCGTTTACTTCATTATCAAGAGGAAGATATTGCTTTTTATCTGGTACGGTTTGAGAGAGTTGCTGATTTGCTTACAGTACCATCTGATACTTATGCAGTAGGACTTGGTAGTTTGCTTACTGGTAAGGCTGCTGATAATATATATTTAGCTATCACCTGAAACTACAAGTTCATATCCCCTCCTTAAGAAAGAACTCCTCACCGGGTTCAATAAGACTCCAGACGGTTATCGGTCGGAGTTTCGCAGTGCTAAAATTAGGGTGGGGAAAGTTACCAGAAGTTCTCAACTCATTTAACTAGACTATTTCAGGCCTGGTTAGAGATATCGAATGTTACCGATGATTATGACTCTCTCAAAGACTTCATGTTACTTGATCAATTCATCTCGTCCCTCAACACAGATTTGCGTCTCTTTGTGAAGGAACGCCTACCAACTACTCTGTTGGCCGCTGTACAGCTTGCTGACAATTGGACGTCTGCTCACAATGTGTACTCCAACCCACAATTTGGCCATCTCTTTAGTAAGAAACCCTCTAAACTATCTTCCTCCTTATCTAAAGCACAACCTTATCAGGCTACTCCCGCCAAGGGCAGCTCGTCGGCTATACGGTGTCACAATTGTGGAGAAGAGGGCCATATTCGGCCTCGATGCCCCAAGAACCCCAGAGCATTGAAGGACGGCACCGCTGCTCAGCCACATCAGGTATGCTTCTGGTGGGGGGAGCCTCGTGTTCCTAATTACAGAGCTTCTGGCACTCTTAATGGTGCCTGGAATTACTACAGTATCAGCGATACTGGTTGGTCATGTATCATCGTCTCTGAGAGTCCCTGCCTGACGCTGATGTTAGTAACTGTCAAGTAGATCATGTCGCAGATTATTTGGGGCGTGTCGATGAGTTCCCGGTATTGCGTTGTTATCTTAGATGTCCATAGTATACTGGATGGACATACGTAGTCCGGGCCCCTGTTAAGTTTGCTACTGCCTTAATTGGAAATGTTTCAGGGGTAAAGGCCCAAAATGATTCTGAACACTTCCAGACTTCTCCACCGGACATCCTGCTGTTCTAGAAAGTGTTCCCGGCCTCCTTGCACCTCTTCTGTATGTCATATTCCACCAGAGGATGCCTGCACTCCTGACGTGCCTGAGCCACCTGTTGCCCTTGTCGCTACCACTGATGAACATCCTGCCAAACACACCAGTTCTGCACAGGTACATGCTGTATCAACACGCTCCAGTAGAATGAAGCGGCTACACCCCCTTGCCCTACCAGCCTTGCAGCCACTGGCTATAACTCCTGATGAGTTCGGACAGTTACAGGCGTCGTGTACTTCTTTCAACGATATAAGGGGTAAGGCTGACTCTGCTGTTATTGACCAAGTTAGGAATGACTCCACCTTTCAGTTCATTATCTATCCTATCCTATCTGTTGCCCATGAGAGCCCTCTCGCCGGCCACTTCTCCCACAGGAAGACTGAGATGAAAATCCTGGAACATTTCTTCTGGCCAGGAATGGAAGTGGATATACGAGCACTTTGCCGTTCCTGTGACAAGTGCCAGCGGTTCTCTGCAAAGGGAAGGGTTCGCCCGGCTCCTCTGAAGCCGATGCCAGTAATTACGGAACCATTTTACAGGGTTGCCATTGATCTGGTGGGTCCCTTGTCACCTCCGTCTTCAGATGGTCACAGGTATATCCTAACTCTGATTGATTTTCCTACGGGTTTCCCGGAAGCAGTACCCCAAAGGATATTGATTCTATATCTGTATCTGAAGCCCTACTTTCCATCTTTTCCGTGTTGGTATTCCTCGAAGTGTTATCAGACCGAGGTACTCAGTTCACCTCTAACTTGATTTCAGAACTACATAAGCTACTTGGTGTAAAGCCTATCTTTACTACACCCTTCCACCCCAGCAGCAACGGTCGCATTGAACGACTTCATGGACCTTTGATGGCCTCGCTGAGGAAGCTCTGTGAAGACAAACCTAAGGAATGGCATAGGTATTTAATACTAACTTTGTTTGACCTCAGAGAAATTCCCCAAGACAGAACTGGCTTCTCTGCATTTGATTTATTATACGGCCGTTCCATGAGAGGAACTTTAACTGCTATGCGAGATTTGTGGGAGGATCGTAACATCCAAGGGCAGGAGAGAAGCTGTTTCCAGTATGTGATTGAGCTCCGGGATAAGCTGTCAGTGTGTGCCAAGAGAGCGGCACAAAATGCCAATATAAGTGCCCGCCGATATAAAGCCTACTTGAACGTGAGATCACAAGACCGTCAGTTCCGGCCCGGAGATGAAGTGCTTGTATTGCTGCCGAGCGAAACAAGTAAGCTACTTATCGCATGGAAAGGCCCATACGAAGTATTAGATAGACGTGGTAAAGTTGATTATTTGATTGACACTCCTAGAGGTCCTAAACTTTATAATGTGAACTTGTTAAAGAAGTATTTTCGTCGAGTACAATCCATGCAAGCATCTGTTCTGGATGAGATCTCTACACTCGAAGATTCGAATCCAGAAGCAGACTGGCAGAAGGCTACTCCAGTCATCAGAGTCGACGACTGCCAAGATTATTCTAACCAGTTGCCTCTGACCCCTGATGGTGTGACCGACGACCAGCAGGACACCGAACCCGAGATCAATTCTCACCTGGCTGATTTACAGCAAAAAGGATTAAGAGACCTAGGTGGATTCCTCGACGTATTCTCTAACACTCCTGGTTGCACTAATACCATGGAGCATGACATTTTGCTCACAATCACAGACAGAGCTCGGGGTAAGGTTTATCCGGTCCCAGTTCACCTCAAACCCTATTTTGAGAAAGAGGTGGAAACACTACTGCAGCAAGGCATCATTCAACGCTCCGCATCCCAGCACTCTTCACCTGTAGTGATGGTAAGAAAGCCAGATGGCTCCTTTAGAATGGCAGTTGATTATCGTCAATTAAACTCTGTCACTGTATTTCATGCTGAGCCTATTTGCAATATGGAAGAGGACTTGTATACGTTTTCAGGTTCTAGGTATTTCTCAGTTGGGCTTGTGTAAAGCATATTACCAAGTACCGCTATCTGACAGAGCCAAACATCATCAATATGAAAGAAAGTAAAGTAACTCCTAGCAAAGAAAAGGTGCCTGATTATCAGAGAGCGAATTTCGTAAGACTCCGATCAATTCTAAATAATTCTGACTGGACTGAAATCTCGGCGGAAACAGATATTGATAAATCTTGGGGGGCCTTCACCACATTATTGAACAGTGCCATAAGCATATGCATACCCTATCGAAACAGACGTTTAGCTTTTAAGAGGAAACCCAAATGGTGGAATAACGAAATTCAAAATACCCTATCTCTTAAAAAACGCGTATACAGTAGATACATATTAACTCAGAGTGAGGTTGACAAACTAGAGTTGGACAGAATTCGCCGCGAAACCAAGAATATAATAAAACGAAGCAAGAAAAATCTTGAAGAATATATAGCGGAAACGATTAAACTAATCCTAAAGAATTTTTTAGCTATGTAAATAATAAAAAGTCACTCACTTGTGGTATCGGACCGCTTGCTAATGATAATGGAAACCACACGAACGATGAAAATGAAATAGCTACAATCCTAAATAACTTTTTCGCATCCGTATTTACCGACGAAGATTGTTTATCACCTCAACCACCGGAGGTTAGAAGGACCGAAAAGATGTTAAGTGGCGTGCTCATCGTAGAAAGTGATATTTTACGCACAATTGAAAAGATTAAAGTAAGCAAAGTTCCTGGTCCAGACAAAATTACCCCTAGGGTCTTTAAAGAAATCAAACATCAAATTTGTAAACCGCTCTCCATCATATTCAATAAATCTTTAACAGCTGGAAAAGTTCCGACAGTTTGGAAACTTGCAAATGTCACACCATCATCCAGAAAACTATCGACCAATTAGCCTGACATCGATTGTTTGTAAGTTAATGGAGACTATCATACGCGACAATATGGTGATTTTTTTTGAAGAAAATAATATGATAAATAATTCGCAACATGGCTTCCGTAGTAAACGTTCGTGTTTAACTAACTTACATGATTTTCTTTCATTATATTTTTGAGGTGTTCGATGAAAGGAGATCAGTAGATATCATATATCTGGATTTTCAAAAGGCAACTGATAAGGTCCCCCACCAACGATTGCTCAGCAAACTATTGGCGCACGGTATCTCGGGTAACATTCACAATTATTGGCTTGTGGACTGGTTCTCTGAGCGGAAACAGAGTAGTTCTAAACGGTGTTACATCTAACTGGCTCGACGTCAGAAGCGGCGTACCTCAAGGATCAGTGCTTGGCCCCATGCTCTTCTTAATTTATGTTAATGATATCGATGATGGGCTCACTTGCAAAGGTTCAAAATTTGCTGATGACACAAAAATTGCTAGTAAAATAACTGCGACACTCGACGAAGAAGCTCTGCAATCAGATCTAGATCGACTTGCACGTTGGGCCAATCAATGGCAAAATAAATTTAACGTTGACAAATGTAAAGTGTTGCACATCGGAAAAAAATAACAGTCGCGTTCAGTACGTAATGAATGGCCAACAACTTTCTGCAGTAAGTAAAGAAAAGGATCTTGGAATCACTATATCAATATATTTAAAGCCCGGTCAGCATTGTTCAGAGGTAGTTAAATCTGCAAACAAATTGGTTGGCTTCATCAGACGAGTCTTTAATAATAAATCGGAAAAAGTAATATTAAAACTGTATAATTCGTTGGTTCGACCCCGTCTAGAGTACTGTGTACAGTTTTGGTCTCCCTACTACATAAAAGCCATAGAAAAGTTGGAACGGGTTCAACGAAGAGTAACAAAGATGATTCCTAGGTTGAGAAATTTATCATATGAAGAAAGGCTTAAAGAAGTAAATTTATTCAGGCTATCAAAACGAAGAATGCGAGACGATCTAATAGAAGTAATTAAAATGTTTAAAGGATTCAGTGATATTAATGAGGAAGATTACTTCACAATTGATCGATCAAATAGAACAAGAAGAAATCACAATTTGAAGATAAGTGGTAAAAGAGTATCGTCGCACGAAGCTAAACACTTCTTCTTCAATCGAGTTGTTAATGTTTGAAACTCTCTTCACTGTGATGTCGTTGATAGTACAACAGTTGGGGCCTTCAAGAATAGATTAGACAAGTGTTTTGAATCCAAACAGCAACTAAGATATTACTCATTGTCGTAATAACGTTAAGTTCTTTCGGATACTGGTGCCCTTGTTCGCTTTTATTGCCCGGTTAGTGGTAGCAGTAATGGTAGTTCTTTCCTCTTTCCTACATAATTTCCATACAGTTTTTCCATGTTGCATGGTTCTTTTCCTTTCCTGCCAGCTTTGGCTGGAGGGATGACAGATGAGGAGGAGCCTTCGCCTTTGCTGTCCTTCATCTTCCACCTTTGATTAGATAGTTAGTGTAGCTTGTCACAAACAGCCTCGTAAGGACCAGCAGGTCTGCTGTTGTTTGTTCTTCCTCTGTGTTCCTTTGAATGCAAGTAGGAAATCGCTTGATCGGGAAAGAAGGTACTTCACCCTCGATATGGAATGTTTAGCCATTGTATTAGCCGTGTTAAAGTTTGATTATTATCTTAGAGAAATAATTTATTTTAGAGGTAGATCACAGACCTTTGGTGTACTTGGCCACATTTACGGGGAAAGAATGATAGACTTCTCAGATGGTCACTTGGCTTGCAAGCTTATAAATTCAGGGTTGTCCATATTGCTGGTAAGGACAACGTGGGTGCTGATTTTCTTAGTAGATCACCCTCATAATCCTATCTAATGTCTTTCTCATCTACTTGCAGTAGATTCTTCTTTGGGGGGATGTGTAAGGGCCGCCGGCAACCCTCACATAACTGTGTGTGTTTGTGTGTGTGTGTGTTTCCGTGTGCGTAGGAACATCACGCCACCGTAACTTCACTTATCCACGCGTGATGCTTCACGTGAATTGCCGATGCACGCTTCGAACCCGCGAGGATAATCAGTGGTGTTGACTGATCTCCATCTCTTTAACCCGGCAGCGTCGGTGGACCCATTTTTGGGCTCCCGCGAGTCGGTCCGCTGAAACGGCGGACCCAGTTTTGGGCTCGGCTCAAAACGCCTAATTCGAACTAATTGTAGGCGGTGGCGGCATAGAGCAACCCGCCATGCATGAACTGGGTCATTGTGGTGGTTGATTGATCTTGAGGTGGGCTTATATGTCATACGTGGTGCTGTAAGGTCACGGCAGACTGAATTAGCTATCCATACAGTAATCACTTGTCAAATTCTCTAAAGTAGACAACAAGCGACTCTCGGCTAGATGCCACGTGTCACGAGACTTTATTTTGTAACAAACACCACCCAAAAATAATGGAGTTTGAGTATAAGTAAATATTTTTTAACGGCTTTATGGTTATGAGATGAGTACTCTGATATACTTTACATGCTCATTTCATAGTATCAAAATGCAGTGTAATGTTGCCGTGTCTCGGCCACTTCTCGGCTTTCCCATAGCCGACGCCCACGGGTTAATATCCGCAGTGACCTCCAGTCTTCTGCCGGCAACATACATCCACACCACTCTGGGCTGAGGTTCTCATTTAGAAGACATCACTTTCGTGGGCTGAAGTGATTCTCTCTCTGCCTGTTCAAGCCGCTGTATAGAGAGGGAACGGAACTCTTATCCTGCCGCCTCTGGTCTCGTCTTGAGCTGTGCTACGTTACATATATGCTACTGTCACGACCCCACACCAGGTGATCTTTAACCTTGTTATATTTAACCTCCCCACAGTGTTGGCCTAAAGGCTGTGTTGTTGCTATACTTGAACTACTATGGTGAGGATTAATAGACGGTTATATCACTGTTACGTGTTTGGGGGAATTCATTATTGATGTTTGTTACAGCTTTGTGGTGATTGTGCGCACAGCGTTTCCTCGGTTGTCCTGATTGACTTCCGTGTATACGACTCCGCACCAGGTAAGTCTAACCTTTTCTATCATTCCTCTCCCATGATTATTCGTGCTCTTTTCTTAGCTGCCTGTAATGTGATTACTATTTAGGTATTATCATTCGTGTGGAGAGGATGCTAGACGGTTAGATTACTGTACGTGTTGGAGGAGTTATGTCAGTGAAAATGATAGGTATCTCAGGAGTGGGAAGGCAAACACATGCTAACTGAACATTAGGTTTATTAAATAACAAGTTAATAAAACTTGTTATTTAATAAACTTAATATTAAGTTAGCAAGTGTTTGCCTTCCCTGAATACCTATCATTATCTGAACCTTCGGCATTGGAGGCGAACGTAGTTCGTGCAATCTCTAAGCCTTTACACTACTATTAGCTGTATTTGATTATTTAACATGTGAAATATTAATGTTGTCCTTCTCACAGGCGGTAAATGAAACCGGTTTACAGGTATGGACTTCCGTATTGAAAAGTCGCGTCTGAGCAGCGACAAGTCAACCCGAGGGAGCTTGCCATTGTTGGATGACTCTGACGCGGATAAAAGCTATGATGTTGGAGTGGAGTGCAAGTCCGTTAAACGGCAGCATGGGTCATTGTACTCGTCAGAGGAAGAGGCCTTACTGGCTTTTACAAAAGACCTCAACAGACGCAAGAAAAAAAGGGAAGAGGATCCGAAGCCAGGCTGAAGTCACTGGACTGATGAACCTGCACAGCCCACACCAGCTATAGAAAGCCCTGAAGGTACGGGCTGTTCTCTCAACGGTAATAATTTGACATTGGTAAATCTGTTCGTTAACTGGGTTCTTACATGGGACTCTTTCCCTTACAGAAGCTTCTGCTCTAGTAGAGGTGAGCTTCTCAGAGGACATTGCAGAGGACACTGCAGCCTCAGCGGAGGACAGTACAACAGCCTCTTCAGATTAAGATGTAGAACAACCTGAATCTGCCCAAAAAATAACTCAAAAGGAAATAACTATATATAATTATTGGCTTCAGCCACCGACGGCTTGGAGCCGGAGGAAATTATGAGAAAGGGACAACTGAACCTTACCAAGCGGCGGAAGGTGCAGGGAGCTTTTGCCACTTACGGTAGGGTTCCAGCCCTGACATAAATTAAGGAACATTTCAAGATTGAAGTTACCTTTCATAAAGAAGAAATAAATAAATTAGAGATCCAAGAGAGAGAGAGAGAGAGAGAGAGAGAGAGAGAGAGAGAGAGAGAGAGAGAGAGAGAGATGTTGCGACTAGCTGAAAAGTTCTGGGAGTCCGTCAAAATTGAACAAGCCGACAGGCTCAAGGCGCTTGTTGTACGGCATAGGCTACGCGCAAGAACAGCTTCTCGCAGCAGACGACAGTGAGTATAGAATTTTGTCAACGAATCGATCTGCTTATAGTAAATGTGCTAACGTTAATGCATACATAAGAATGTACTCATAAACTAATTGCCGTTTATATATTTCAGACACCCGTGTCCAGTGGCAAGATGCAGCGGAAGAAGTATCAACATTAGACGGCACATTAGTCAGTGCCATAGATACTTGACAGAGACGAGCAGGCGAAGCTCATCCGCAAGTATAAGAACTTACAACAACATGTCGTCACTTTTTTTTTTTTTTTTTTTTTTTACATTGCGGCCTATTTTGCCGGTAGGCTTCTTCCCGGTGGATCCTGATGGTCGGTCAAGGCTTCTTTCCGGTGGGTCCTGATGGTCGGCCCAGCCCGTTCTGGCGCAGGCGAGTGTTTATAGTGGCGCCATCTTGCACTGGCTCATGCTGCCCTCCCAGAGCTCATCTTTGATCCTAGAATCTAGAGTTCGGGTAGATAGGTTGTCTTCTGGACAGCATCTGGGTAGTTTTAAGCCACTCGGCGGCGGCTGAAAAATCCCAGCTTGGTGGCACCGGGCGGGGATCGAACTCGCGTCCTCCTGAACACGGGGCCGTTACTATGACGACTCAGCCACCACCAAAAAGCCTTCAACCAAACAAACTACAGGTGCAACTGTCAAAAAGTACCCAGAAAGGGAATGTAGTATGTGTGATAAGAGGGTGAAAAGGTTCGATATACATGTAGACAAAGTTCACCGGCTTCAAAGAAAATCACAGGACTTCATCAAAGTTAATGCGGCAATCTCTGGTTCAACCAGATGAAGTTGAGAAACTACAGCCGGTGAAAGTGGCAGCAGGAACAATGGTAATTACACTGAATGATGGAGTAAAGGCGTTTCTCCTACACTTTGAAGACTACTTGAAGAAGAATTGTTATCTGATTAACAGCTCAGGCAGGCGCATATGCGGATGGTGAACGACGTTCTCACCCACCAAATCAACTATGATGTCCTGACCACTCTCAACGGCCCAGCGATTTGCAAGTTGTTTGATAATATGGATAGAACTGAACCTCCTCTGGGATTCCTAGAATCAAAGAATGTATTGAAAGTAAATTTCTCGAAGCTTCCCAGCGAGCGGTAGATTGCCTCGCCTTGTCCGACCTGGAGATCTATCAAATAGATGACCAAGAAAACAGAGCGACTACAAAACTCATCAAAGTAATGAGAGGTATGTAAACCTATCCTGTGTGTTGTTTGCATATCTTTGCTATATTTATGTGTTTGTTATACATTTTGGTAAATATATAGTTTTCTCCCCCAGTGAAACTACGGAAGGAGGAAGCAATTGAAATGGGCCAAGCTAGACGCCAAAAAGAGAGGGAAAATGTGACGCTGAAAGTCATAGGAAGGATCATGACCTCAGCCAACGTCAACAACACGTTAGACATTGCCAGGCAATTTCTAACCGATCCTGCTTCCAGACCCGCGACCAAGACAGACATCACCCGCCTGAGAGACGTCATCATCACCACGATGATGATTAAAAATCTCTGGCGCCCAAAGGAGTTTGAAGAGAGGAAGGACCCAAAGACTGGTGTTGCAGATTACATCGTGCAGATTGCACGATACAAAACTGCAACACAAGGTATATAATGCTGTGGATTATATCATAGAGTATCAAATGGTCTTGGAAGGCCTGAAAAAAATATATCCTCATAAGGGTATAACCTAGTGTTTTCTTCCAGATCCCGCACTCATTTTTATGAATCAAGCTGAGCGGCAGACACACGAGGCTCATGTAATTTACTACCGGCCACAGGTAACAACCTGCACTTCTCCAGAGTGCTATGTATTCCCAAACCAGATACAGATGACCGGTACTTCCTGCTGCTCGAAGTTGACTTTCTCAAACTTGAGCCGACTGATCTGTAAAGTAGCCCTCAAAGCCGCAGCAGGGAGTAAGATAACTTTCCGCATATGGCGCCGGTCCCAAATTACACCACTGTGGGAGAAGAATCATGATCCAACTTGGGCAAAGTGGCCACTCAGTGTTGCCATTCTCTAGAAACGGCCACAAGCTACTACGGGCAGAGCGACAAGATAGAGCCAGGAAGACGATGGTGAGCACCCTCACGGCACTCAGGGCCGAAGCAGCTGCCACCGACACCGAGACCAGTGTAACTCATCCCACTACGAAAGGAATCTGCTCTGTGAGCACGTATTTAACTTTAAGATTATAAAATAATTGGTCAATAATCATACTAATTATACCCATACGTAATGTTCTGTTTAATTTTATATCTAGAGCTCCAGCTGGCGATGAGGAGCCGCAAGAGCAAAGCCTTGTGCCCTCTGTGATGCTCGCTAACCCCTTAGACAAGGCTGACAATGAGGAAGGCCGCTCTAGGGAGACAGAGAGTTTCCTGGTGCCCGATGGCCCTCTAAACCACAAGGGGAGCAAGCTGATGTCAGTGAGGAAGAGTAAGTAGAAGCAACTCATGTAAAGCGGGTATCATGAACAAAGCTGCGTGTAATGAACAAAGCAACGTGCAGCTCTTCAGGCCTAGGAGATGTCTCATTTTCAGAAGTGTCGTCTCATCTGGAAGCGACTTTCCAGACAATGTCAGCGTGATGACATCCTTGGGAACCGCCAATATGTTCTCTGTACTCCATATTGACACTGAGGATATGGCAGAGGCAATGCCATTAGACACCGCAAAAAAAATTGCAAAGACATTACACTCGCCATGAAAACGTGTAATAGGAGTAGGAGGCTGAATTCCGTGATGGCACTGTGGGAGGAGGTTCGTGAATACATGGTCGAAATGGACTCCCGCTACGCCCCCTGGTCGGCTGAAAAAATTAGAAACAAACATAAATATGTCAAAAGTGCAAAGGCGTCCCTGAAAAAAAAATGTAACCTCCCACAAGGTCCAAAGTGAGCTGTAGCCTAAATTTAAATATAGGCATAATTTGATTTGTTTAAGGTATTAGTCTGGATTAAGTGTGTAAAATAAAATAAAAATAACATATTGTTTGCATATAAAAATGTTAAAATAAATGTAACATGTGCCTCATGTACTTACAAGGACCAATGTGTACTACAGCCTAGATTTAGGTGTAGCCATGATAATGTGTAAGGTTAACCTTATTGTTTGATATATATAGCATAATATATTTGTTTCAGTTTTCTCATTGTCCATTATCTTAATTAATCTCATCTCATCATCATGCTAACCAAACTTTTCTATACTGAGACTGGCACGGCTCTGGGGCGTTTCCCCACCTTGTGTGCTGGTCGAGATATGGAAAATATATCCTGTAACCTTCGGGGAGTTTTAGCCACAATGATGCTTACCAGTTAGCAGCCCCGCCAAGTCCACCTGTTCAAGATGTATCTCCAACCGTAGGAAGGCGAGGGTTGCGCGACCAAAAATCATTAAAAAAAAAAAATTATATTTAAAATAATGATAGCCACTCACAGCAGCTCAATAACCCAATGCTTCACCATAGAGCTTGCTCTATATCAGAAATAATACGAGGAAACATAAATCGCGCGACGAAAGCGAAAGCGACGAGTATGAACCTAATATAACCTGTCCCCGGTACGTGTGATGGTTATAACCAGACTTATTTAACCAAATGGTAATCTCCAGACAACTTCTCCCGTGAATTCATCTTCGCATCCATTAGTGAGTTCACACACTCAGGATCAAAGGACAATGGGTCTACCGGAAAGCGTGTCAAATTTTGAATCAAGTGGCGCATGACGTCATTAGGCTGGTGGGTTCAGCTATGATTTACGCCTCAGTACTCAGCCGGAAGCGGTGGTGTATGGGTTGCTTGTTCTTCTCGAATCACAATGCCTTGCAGTTGTTCAGTATCTGGCTGCAAGTCTGTGTTAAAAAAAGAGGGAACTCTGATGTTTCATAAGTTTCCGAATGATTAATCTTTGCAAGAGAATAGACATATAAGTACGATGCGGACCATAATAATAGACATACAAGTACCATAAGGACCTTAAGTAGAGGAAACCTTATGGTACAAAGCAATATATTTTTTTCCACAGCTACAACAATTGGAGGACATGTTTGTATCTTACCATGGAGAAGGGGAACTAAAGCCCAGTAGGAATATAATTTAAAAGCTGTCAAAAGATATTAATGAAATTATGAATTTACCATTAGATGTAATTACATATTTTGTAAGATGTAGACTTTTTTTTAGGATTAGGATTTTAAAAAGAGAAATCAATAATTCCAGAAAAAATAAGGAAGAAAATGAGCAAGCTGGTGAAAAAAAGTCAAATATGTGTTTTATTTACTTTTTTTTTTTTTACAACAAAGGAGGCAGCTCAAGGGCACAAAAAAAAAAAGCCCGCTAATCGCTGCTCCTAAAAAAGAATCAGAAGAGGTGGCCAAAAGCAAGGTCAGAATCGGAAGGAGAGGTGTCCTGATACCCTCCTCTTGAGAGAGTTCAAGTCGTAGGCAGGAGGGGAGGCGAAGGAGGGAAGAGGTGTAGTCTCATCTCTTTGCAGAAAGTGATGCTGTTAATGCCAATAGAGAAAAAAATAGGTAAGTATATAAACAAGTGTATTAATAAGTTCTACCAATAATTAAGCAATAAACTTCGTTTTAAGAGAGTCAATATAACTACCAAGGAAACGAGGAGGAATCTGGTTTGTCCCCTTCACCGTGGGTGGGTAAAAGTTTATATGGGGTCTTCGACCTCCTGGTCCTGGAAATAACAAGAAGAGAAAAAACAGACATGCATATAAACAATTTGCACCTATAATTGAGCAATAAACTTCTTCCTATGAGTAGTCAATATATTACATACCAAGGGAAGCAAGGTGTATTTAGTACTATGTAGCACTCACCGCTCGAATCGCGTGTTCCTTCCCCTCAGTGACACATAAGAAAATGGTGCACTGCAGATAAAGACTTTAACATTCTGTATTTCCATGTTCATCGTCAGTACTTGTCTCTGTCCGCGTCGTGTCTTCAATGTTTATCTTTCTTGTTCTCGTTTACCTTTGACTGTCCGTCTATGTCCTTTTGTTGTCCACCGTTACACATTGTTATACACATACACCAACACTCAAATGTTAACCTACACAAACAACATTCACACAAACACGTTTTCTTTGTGTTGTGTTTGTCTCAATGACTTGTTGTATTTTTGTCCAATAAAGTAACCCTGGCGGATATGACTTCCTCTATCCGTGAACCGATTAGCACTTAGAAAACTCGCTACCACCAACAACTACTCCTCCTTTTCACCTTGTGTAGGTTCTTGTGTGGCGTCTTGACTTTGTGGTCCTGTTAATAGTAAGACGATAAAAACAGATAAGTATATAAATAAGCTGTACCTGTAATTGAGCAATAAACTTCGTTTTAAGAAGAGTCAATATACCTACCATGGAAAACAAGGAGGAATCGGGTTTGTCCCCTTCACCTTGTGTGAGTAAAGCTTGTATGGGGTCTTTGACCTCCAGGTCCTGGAAAAAACAAGAAGAGAAAAATACTGTAAGTATATAAACAAGTCGCACCTATAATTGAGCAATAAACTTCCTATTATGCGTAGTCAATATACTACATACCAAGGGAAGCAAGGACGTCTGTGACTCCTCCTCCTCCTCCTCCTTTTGACCTAGTGTAGGTTCTTGTTGTGTCTCTTCGACCTTCTGGTCCTGTTAATAGTAAGAAGAAAAAACAGATAAGTATATAAATAAGTTGTACCTTTAATTGAGCAATGAGTTTCGTTTCATGAGGAGTCACTATACCTAACAAGGGAAGCAAGGAAGGGTCTGATTCCTCACTCTCTTCTTGGGTGGGTGCTTCGCCCTGGACTTCATCCACCTCCTGGTCTGCTAATAATTTTAAGAAAAAAAAATCAGGTAGGTATCAAAACAAGTTGTACCTATTAATTGAGTAATAAACTTTACATTAAAGGGACTCATTACACTTACGTTGTGGGGAAGGAATGATGGCTCTTCCCTTTCTTCTCCTGGAGGGGATAGGTGGTCGAAGTATAAGGACTGTGGATGTATTGCAATGTGTATTTATTCTTTCAATTAACAGTCACAGTATATTATCATATAATAACAAATAATATCAATAAAAAGTATAGTAATTGCATAATACCTACCTCATACTCCTCAGTCGTTCTGATTATTTTACCCCCTCCATGATGTTTCTTAACTGGGACGCCTGGTCGTAATATCTTGCAGCAGTTTCTCTGGTGTGTGCTAGGGCCTGGGACACCTTCGAAGACTTTTCGCTATTCATTCCTTTACGGGATAGATATCTCCAAATGCTGGATATCCTCGAAGTCAGATTTTTGCTGACTCTGGGTGTCCTAATTTGAAAGTTCTGTTGAGAATTTTGGCCACTGCTGTAAACGGCAGCTGAAGCCCCGTTGCTTGATCGTCATACACTGCCATTGCCCTGGTAACGGAAAACGGGATATATGTCCCGTTCTGCTCTTCCCAGGGTCAGCTTAGGCCTGTATTTTTCCAGGTAGATTCTGAACACTAGGTCCTCCTCTCTGGATATTTAAGTAGCATTCCCTCCCCACTCGGGCAGTGTTATGGTCTTCCACGTAGTATATGAAAGATAAAGAAATTTTGTAAAATAATTAAAATCCCAGAGAAATTCTGGGATCATGGTATAATAATCATCTCTTTATGAATCAAATAAAATGCTATACATCATTAAAAGAAGACCAATGAGATAATGTTTTATATATTCTGTGAGGGCTGAACTAACACACACACACACACACACACGCTGGTATTTACACTCGGGGACAGTTACAAGGTTCATGCCTCTATTGATTGTTATCCGCTACACCATCAGTTGTGGTTTTGATGCTTCACAACCCTGCCTTGCTTCGTCCACCGTCTCGAGGCTTTCTCTGCTTCACTTCCGGGATACACTGATTCCCCGGGGCAACGAGGCGAGTCTATGTTGGCGGGTTCTGCAGGGAGCACCATCAGAGCGGAGTTAACCACTGCACCACTATCAAGACCTTGAGAGTCCAAGCACCTCCCTCTCACCTTTGGGGTCAAGCAGCCACGTGGGCAACGGTCTGCTTGTGCCTCCCGTTCACCCTACCCGGTTCAGGGGTCTCCACGCCAGCTGACACTGCCTGTCCGTCGCGCGGATTCATCTGTTGATCTCACGTCATCAAGATCGGGTTCTCTGGTAGCTGCCATTCTACTCAGCCCGTAACCCTGCATCAACTGACGTCTTCAAGGCAGCTGTTCTACTGTCTTCCCTACACCCGAGGAACCACTCTCAGCTGCCGGGTCAGGCTGCCGCGTCACCTGTGTCCTGTCTGTCTAGTCGAGACCACGGGAATGTACTGGACTTATATTTATTATACATGCACTTACATTTGTTCTTGTTTGCTATAGTTCCTTATAAACCTGGTGAAGGTATAATCATACTTGGAATCGATTGAAGTAGGGGCCGACGTTCTGCTATCTTCAGTCAGTCCTATTACCATCAAAACCGTCTGGCCTTGACATATTCACGCAACCATACCGCTCTTGATGGTGGCAGGCTATGCAGCTTCACACAGTTTGAAGGTAATGAGATATTTGGACCTCCTCCCGCTCCTCAATGTGGCGGCAGGCACGAGCAAATTCCTTAAGAGGCTTGCCATCCCCACCCTTGGGGTATCCCCCTCTTTAACGTTTTATTTTATTAAGTTCTTATAATGTGAACTTTTGAAGAAGCTCCAGTATTCACTAGGAGGGAGCACAGTCTCGGCCTTCCTTGCCTTTGCTGCCGCCTGAAACTGAAACGTAATCGATGACGTCATAACTGCGGTGCGTCATCTGGTTCACTTTCACCCTGCTCTAATGGTATAAAATGTACTAGAAAACCCTTATTTATTCTTATTCATGGTCAGATTTTGCGTTTTTTTTATTGCTAAGGATAAGTAATTAAATTAGGCAGCTGTTGTGTTGGCTAATAGTATACAATAACATAAATAATGTGAGAAACATGGTAAACAAGCTGCAGAAATATTATTTTGTTTACCATCGATGTTTACGTTTTCTTAACTTTTATTAACATTAGTTTTCTACAACTTAATTTACGGGGGTAACTAATCTTGTCATATAATGAAAGTATTTTTTTTTTTTATACATGCATATATTGCATAATATTTACGCAATTTTTTAAATAAATGAATTTACCCTTACGAAACTTTCACTATAGAGCTTTATTGGCTTTTCTTTAATGTTATCACTTTCGTGGAAAATGTTTGGACCTCACCCGCGCAGACTTCACCCTCACTTTATCTTTTCGTATGTAGGCCAAAATCCACTTCTTCAAGGTGTGTTTGTCTCTAGGAAACCTAATGAACTTAATAACTTGACGACTTTCCGCAGTTGAGCCACTGTAACACCCATATACACCTCAAATCACCATTTTCACTGAGCATGCTACTTTGATAACATAGTGTTGTGCTGGAAGCTTCCCCCGGGGTCTGTGAGCCTCTGGAAGGAATAAATAGGAATACATAGGAACATACACCAGAAGACCTGTCGGTCTATGGGGAGGGTGTCTGTTTACTAAAGCTACCACTAGTAAACTACGTGTGGTAGGACAGGATAGAACAGATGAAGGCTACTCCCCACTCCCCTCCCCTCCGGCATCGTGCCGGCAGGAAATAGTTAGAAGAGAACACCATGTGCCTTTAAGGAAGAAAGGGACATGTAAATTTTACAGTAAAGAGAGAAATAAGAGGAAATTACTACCCTTAACTTACGCTACTGGTGACCTAAGCTGTGGGTGAAACTAATGTCTTCAGGTTGTACTTGGGCTGCATGCTGCCTGAGACTGGCGAAAAGGGTCAGTAAACAGTGTATGTAGTTGTCATAAAAAAATATAAATAAATAAATAAATAAATAAATGAATAAAAGCTAGTATTAAATTGGACTGCTCACGATGGGGTGAGATGTAGTTTCAGGGGTTACCGGTAGAGGCTTGATCCTCGTTTACCTTCGATACAGGGGTACGCTCCAATATCCTGTTAACCTTACTGATCCCACATCTCACTGCCTGAAACATATGAAAAAGGGTCAGTAAAATCTTATATCCCTGAAATACTTATCCAATGAAGACTTGAAGCTATTAATATTATGTGCGCTAACTACTAACGGTGGAAGTCTATTCCAGTGATCGACGACTCTATTATTGACATAACTTCTGCGCGCCAATGTGTTACATCGGTTTCCCTTTAGCTTCATACCGTTGCTGCGTGTTATTGTGTTGGTGTCTCTCTGAAATAGACTATCTGGGTTAATGTTTTCGAATATATTAAGGATTTTGAACATTTAAATTAAGTTCCCTCTTACTCTTCGCTTCTTTAAAGAAAACATATCTAAACGCTTTAAACGCTCGTCATACGTCAAGTTACGGAGCGCTGAAATTTGTTTGGTTGCTCGTCGCTGTATCCTTTCTAGCAAAACTTGATCTTTTATATACGTAATTCGGTGACCAGAACTGAACGGCGTATTCTAGGCGTGGTCTTACAAATTCTAAATATAATCTGTTCATAAGTTCGGGTGATTTATAATCAAAGTTTCTAGCATCATATTCCCTTTTTTACTCGCCACAGAACATTGATCACTCATTTTAAGAGTGTTACTGATAATGACACCAAGATATTTTTCTTGTTTTACTTCGATGAGCTCATGTCCTTGAAGCTGATATTTAAAGTTAGGATTCTTTTCATCTATGTGCATTACTTTACATTTATCTACGTTGAAACACATTTGCCATTTTTCGCTCTAATCGGCAAGTCTTATTAAGTCTGATTGGATGATCTCGCAATTTTTACTGTTCGTTACCGTACCTCCTAATTTGGTGTCGTCGGCGAATTTGGCTATTGTCACGTAAATTATGAATAGTGTTGGCCCCAGGACGGACCTTGGGGCGCGCCACTAGTTACGGGTTGCCAATCGGATGCTTCACCATTAAGAAGTACACGCTGTTCTCTGTCGGTGAGCCAGTCATGAATCCACGCACATAGATCGTCACTAATACCGTGGGAACGCAGTTCTGAAATAAGCCTAACGTGGGGAACGTTATCAAACTCTTTCTGAAAGTCCAGGTAAATTACGTCATATGGGGCTCGGGCGTCCCAACTTGAATAAACGTCGTTGAAAAAAGTTAATAAGTTAGTAAGGCAAGATCGATTACTACGAAATCCATGCTGATTATCAGTTATCAAATCATTCGTTTCGAGGGTAACCTTGTCCTTTTTCCACTCTAGAGGCAGACAAGCCTGTGCTAATGACTTGTTGAACATTAACGTTATGGGAACATTCTCTTAACACGCGAGGAGATAAATTGTCGGGGCCCGGAGATTTATTTGAATCTATTTTTTGCAGGTACGCACGCACTTCACTGATATTGATTTCGGTCAACGCAAGCTTATGTTCTTCGGGGCCTTGAAAAATAGTCCTTGGGGCTGGGATCGATGTCATGTTCTCTTTTGTGAATACGCTACTAAAGGTTGAATTTAGGACCGACGCCATGCCTTTACCATCATTAATTGTATCGCCATTTACTAATAGTGGGGCGATATTTTTTTTTGTTTATTATTTTTTTTGCTTCTTATGTAACTGTAAATTTATATTTCTTATATATTTTTCTTTTTTCGACGATAATTTTCTGCAGGTTGTCATGATTTCATTATTCAAGGAATAGCCCGTGGAAAAATACCGCGGAAGTCCCCGCCATTTTGATTGAGAGAGCGAGAAGTAGTCACAGGACAGGCGGTGAAACTAGAAGGCGGTAACAGCTTGCTATTTCAAATCATATTCGTTATTACTCTCAAAGCTTTGAGCTATGTGTGGGATACATGACCCACTAATACTTAGTGCATGGTGTTAGGTTACTAATAAATAATAATCCATAGCCGTTAGGGCGTTTTAGCTTAAGTGTTGCACAGAAAACGTGATGTCACTGTGGCGAGAGCTGGCATCTTGACCGCGGCCGGGGCGCTGAGCATTGTGGGTACTGCTCGCTCCCCGCACGCCATTTTCCTCCGAGACTTCACCGCGTCGAGACGTCCCTCACCGGCCTCCCGTGCTTTCGCCCACCTACAGTTAAGTAATTTATTTGCATAGGTTGTTTTAAGATAGATAGCTAGGTTGCTGTGTGCCTGGAATTAATTAATTATTTCTTAATTTCCAAAGAGTTTCTTTGTTGCTTTAAATAAACTTAAGAGCAGGTTCATCTGGTCTTTGCTTAACCTATGGTAGTGTGATTGGTCATATATCTATATAATAAGGACTAGAGGGGCTGTGAGTCTGAGAACTCGATTTTTAGATATTTTATTTTATATTTTTATTGTTGAGAATTTACGTGATTTTTCGGAAGTCCAGACCTTTCAAGAACCTCACACAGGTAATTAGTCATCCATAACGGCTTTTGATTCTCTGTCCTTCGTGGCTTGAGTTTATTTACGCTTGCTGTGATTTGTGCAGTAAAACGATTATACATTTCTTGAACGCTGACGTTATTGAGCAAATGATTCCAATTTACTGAAGCCAATTCTCTCCTTAGATCCGTAAACTTTGCGTTACTATAGATAGGTATTAGGAGTGAGTTTTCTCGTGCTTTTGTTTCAATATTCAAAACTCATCTGATTATGTTGTGGTCACTGCTTGCAAATGGCTCGCCGAGTTCACACGCTCCGGGAGGAGCGATCAGGAGGGCGGGGCGCCCCGCAGATTCAAGTCAAGAAAATGACTACCGCTATAATAATTAACGATTCGTAACTCCGTATAGACAATAACAAGAAGACACAGTTTCTCAAGTTCCTCGCGTACGCTGAACCGTTTTCTCTCATTCAAGCCTCACCAAGTTCTCTAACAATATTAGCGGAGACCCTTGTCATTTAATGTCGCTCCTCGCGAAATACTTCGTACTATAGTCAAGCCCTTTCAAATAGTCCGTTTAGGCGTTAGATTCTGCGGGTACTTTCCTACCCTCTGCTATTTGCCACACACTCCTAACATCTATCGCTTCCTCCTCTCATAGGTTACCTATAGAGGTTTTGCAGCTGATGTCATTAATGGGGGGGAGGAGGTAGCCCGGGCCTGCACGGCCATCATGGTGGTCAGTGGCAGTGGTCACTTATCAAAGCAAACCTTGGTGGGGGCTCCACAGGTGCTCTGTGTTCGTCATGGGATACGTATGCTGTGCGATTGGATGTTCTAACCGACACGGGAGAGATGCTGTGTCATTTTATAGATTTCCAGCGAATCCAGAAGGGCGGGGAAGTGGATAGCAGCTGTGAGGAGGGAAAACTGGCGGCCGTCTGCTTCATCTCGACTCTGCAGTGCTCATTTTGTCAGAGGTAAATATTACAGGCAAGAATGATTAGATTATTACATGAGGTAACACTCATTTAGGTATTGCCCCGGGTCCCCTAGCTTATTGTGTGGCGGGGGATTACTCTGGAACAGGATTCATGAGCTGGCGGAGGTAAACACGCATGGCGGCGCTCAAGCAGGGGAAGAAAATAGGAAAGGAAATTCAGTGGAGGCAAAGTGCACAGAGGGACAGAGCTCGAGAGTGCTGGGTGGAGTATATATGTGTACGCAAGGAAGTGACCCTCAAAGAGTGCGTAGTGTAAGGTGACTTGCCGTCACCTGCCCTCACCTGTTTGCCTGCCTGTGCTGCCTACCTGGGCATCACTGGTCAACAACAGGAGATCGGCCAGGCAGAGGGACAGCCAGTCAACCGACCAGCCAGACAGCCAGCCAACCAAACAATCAACCAGTCAACCAGCCAGCCAGCCAACCAATCAGCCAGTCAGTCAACCACCCAGTCAGTCAACCAGTCAGCCAGTCAGCCATCCAGTCGGTCAGTTAGACAGACAGTCAGTTTACCAATCAGCCAGCCAATCAACCCACCAGGCAACCAGTCAACCCACCAGTCAACCAGACAGCCAGCCAGCTAGACAGCCAGTCTACCAGTCTCCTCCTCTAAACGCACTGATTTTTTCGATGTATCTTAGCTTCGCAGCATCCTCAAGCGATCTCGCGTAATCACTTAACACAAATGATGCTGAAGGTCCTGCCATTTGCCCGCGGGTAATGACTTGGGGATGGGGCACACGTGGTCCGTCTGCTCACTCTGCTGGGGAGGTGACCACCAATGGGTGTAATGCTTCTCCCGACCTGAAAGGCTCAGCCTCACGATCCCCAAACGGGGGGTGAAGATTTTTGCCCCAGGAGAGGGTAGGACGAATGAATCAGATGCTTCTGACTCAGGTCCACCCTCTGGGAGAGAGTGCCCTTGAAACGGCACCGGTTTTAAGCCACATTGAACCATAGCAACACTGCAGGGGTCACCAATTGTTGGTGGTAGCGAGTGTTCTAAGAGCTAATCGGTTCACAGATAAAGAAAGTCATATCCGCCAGGGTTACTTTATTTTGGCAAACATACACAGGTCATTAAGACAAACACAACACATATAATAGGTGTCTGTTTGTGTATGGATTTGTGTGAATGTTGTCTGTGTAGGTTGACATTTAAGTGTTGGTGTATATGTGGAACAATATGTATGAGGAGTGTATAGCAGGACGTGGACGGACAGTAGAAGATAAACGAGAACAAGAAAAGTTAACAATGAAGACGCGACACGGACTACAGAGAGCGCGACGAGATACACGGACAGCATACATAGATGGCACAGGGGACTAGGACAAGGGTAGTCTTTTATATTTTATATGAAAACACTAAGAAATATATGCTTGTAGCGCCTCATTTTCTTAGTCACCTGGGGGGAAGACCACACGGCTCTCAGCGGTGACTGCTACAAGCGTACAGACCTGTAACCGACCAAAAGAGCACCCTCCCCTGTTACGCGGTACAGTCCTTATTTTTAGAGAACTTAACCGCTCACGAGGGTTCTGTCCCCGTCTGTACGGATGGGTCTAAGACGGAACCTGGAGCAGGCTTCTTTCCCACCTTCTGTCGGGGCGTTAGCCTTCCTAGAGTGGCGTCAGTTTTTACGGCTGAAATGTCCGCCTTCTTACTCGCACTCATAATTATTTTAAGTCTCCCAGAACTCCTTTACTGTTTTGAGCGACTCTCGCAGTGCACTGGCTGCTTTAGAGTCCCGTGATTACTGTCATCCCTTATCATATCAATTTTAGAATGGCTTTACTTACTTTTGCTGGGTCCAGGCCTATGTAGGAGTTCAGGGGAACGAGCAGGCCGATCTGGCCTGGCGGCGGCTGCCCGGCCTGCCCTCGCTGTTTCCCCTTCAACCTCGCCCACTTCCCAGCAGATACTTATACCCTACCATCCGGGCCACCGCTGACAGCGCGTGGCAGGCCAGATGGGAGAATGTGACCGCCACCACCAAGATGGGGGAAGTCACGACCAGGGCAGTACGTCCCTCGTTATAAGAACATAAGAACATAAGAACGCAGGAGTCTGCAGGAGGCCGGTAGGCCTGTACGAAACAGCTTTGACCCTAAGCTCCCGTGTATCTAACCCCACCTATTATCGCTGTCCATGAATTTATCTAGTCTATTTTTGAATGTGACAATTGTATTGGCACTCACCACATGACTGCTAAGCCTATTCCACTCATCCACCACCCTGTTAGTAAACTCCCACATAAGGTGTCGCAAAAAGGAAACCATTCTGGCCCGCCTGAGGACGGGTCACACACGCTACACACACGGCTTCCTAAACGCGCGTCCACACGGTGCGCAAACATCTGTTGTGAACACTGTTTTGAGCCTGTTTAGATACATGTTTGCAACAGTATTTGGACAGTTGTTTGGACACATGATTCAGTAATGTTGTGAACTTGTTAACAACAGCGATGACGCCATACACGCGTCCACACGTGTGCTCGAACATCTGTTGTGAACACTTCAGGCAACATGTTTACCGACAAGTTTGCAGCAGTATTTAGACAGATGTATGCACACACAGCTCGGTAATGTTGCGATCGTGTTTGCAGCAGAGGTAACGTGACTGGTGTGTCCACACGAGTTAGCCAAGACATAATGTCGTCGAGTGAGGACGCGATACTGGCGGCTGCAGCAGTAATAGTTTTGGCCGAGGGTATACCAGAGGAACGCCGTCGTCGTCGTTTCTGGATGCGTCCTTCACTTCAATGTAGAAACAGACTTGGTGAGCCTGATGTCATTCATGACATTACACGTGATGATGTGGGCTTCTCGCCCTCACAGCTGCCGACTACAGGATCGTTTTACAACTTCCTGCGTATGTCTGCAAATGATTATGAATTGCTGCTAAGTAAGATTACCCAACGCATCTCTAAACAAGACACCAATAAGCGACAAGCAATATCAGCTGCTGCCCGTCTGGCATTAACACTGCGTTACCTAGCAACAGGGGATTCCTACAGCAGCCTGGGATATATTTTCCGGATTTCAAAGCAGTCCATCAGCGAGATTGTGCCTGAGGTGTGCTGTGCTTTGGTCAAGGAACTCGCCAAGCATGTAGAGGTAGGCAGGTCGGGTAAGGGTGCTTGCCAGTCGTCCCGTATTTGAAATGTAATTAATATTTATATTTATTCAGCATATTTTGCTTTAACGTAGACAGGAGTATAATTGCCATTATATTTTAACGTAACCAGAAGTATATTTGCCATTATATATACTAACATCTTAAAAGGATATACTAAAGCCCTACCCCCCAGAAAATTGTCCTGTATTTTGGTTGGGTCAGTATGCCAGTTATTACGGTAACCTTTATACATAATATAAGGGACATTAAAGTAACTCACGTGGTGACTATGATTTATTAATTATGGATTTATTTAGCATAAACTTATACTGTATGTGTCCAATGTACATTACAGGTTTGTACGACCAGTACAGTCCTCAGAGTATGTAGCATCAGTGATAAGAGGCATATGATAAGTATCGTGTGATGGCAATGGGGATGGTATGTGAGATACATTATGCTCAGGATGGTGACCATGAGGCGTATCATATGTACCCATTTCAGCATCGTGTAGTATGGTCGTTATCTTTTGCTGAACTGTAGACCGTGCATGTTGTGTTGTAAGTGTCCTAAGTTTGCATGCGATGAAATCACCAAATGATTGATGTTCATCACGGTCAGTACACCGTTTGTGAAGTGTTTTCATTACATCATACGCCTCTTCTACAATGGCCTCATACCTGCGTTTGGCAGCCTGTCGTCCGCGTGTAACTACTCTTTCAGGACTACGGGGCTCGTCAGCGTCTGTTCCACGATGGTCCACATCACCAGTTTCCGTACGCTCCTCACTAGCATCAATATTTTGTGATGTAGATGGGGCATGACCCACGTCCTGAAAAGATATGATTGTTATCCTAATAAAAGACTAATTAGGTCACATGTACATTATTATGGGAGTGCTGCAATGCTTATTAATGTTAACGTATCCTCAATAAGTATATGATTATTTTGTAGATGTGTATTTTCCATATGTAACAGAGGAAACTGCACAGGACACCCTGCGAAGCATTAGGTCACTCGAAAAATAAAATATGCAGTGGGCAGAATCCGCCACACCTATTTATTTTCCCTGGTACATCGAAACAAACATAACATTCTGTCGTAACGTAGCCTGTCCAGAACATTTTAATTTTATAAAATACAAGAAGTATGGTTATCATTCACCTTATTCAGAACAATGAATATAAGGTGGAAAGTGTATGCTATCCTAAATAATTCATTAACACATTTTGTGACAGCTGCCAACGTCCAGAGACGGATGGATCAAGGTTGCAAGTATCTTCCAGCACATGTGGAATTTTCCGCACTGCTTGGGCGCACTGGACGGTAAACACATCGCCCTGTAAGCACCGGAACATAGTGGCAGTGATTATTTTAATTACAAGGGGCACTTCAGCATTGTACTGTTTGCTGTTGTGGATGCAACATATAATTTTATGTACGTCAACGTTGGGTGCCAGGGACGTTTATCAGACGTGGGTGTATTCTCACATACACATTTCAAAAAGGCTCTTGACAATGGTACACTTGACCTACCACACCCAACGGCACTTCCTGGCCGTGATAAGCCAATCCCTTACACCTTTGTTGGTGATGATGCATTCCCCTTGTCTGTTAATTTAATGAAACCATACCAAGGTCAGTACGATAAGGACTCCACCAAAAGAATATTCAATTACCGTTTAAGTAGGGCGAGAAGGATAGTTGAAAATGTGTTCGGCATTATGTCCTCAGTGTTCAGGGTACTACAGAAACCTATGCTTGCTAAACCAGACACAGCAAAACAGGTGACATTGGCATGTGTGCATTTGCATAATTATCTGCGACATAGTGAAACTTCACGGAAAACATACACCCCTGTTGGCACGTTTGATGGCGAGGATAGGGATAATGACATGAGCATCCCAGGTTCATGGAGGCGAGAATTAGTACATAACTCGTCTATTGTACCTCTACCACACAACACCTCAGCTGATACTGGTCCAGTAGAGGCTGAGAACATCCGCACTGAGTTTGCAGAATAATTTATCAGCAATGTGGGTCGTGTGCCTTGGCAGGACCAGCAGAGTTAGGTATTTTTCATAACCTATAAACAAAATAATGCAGTTGCACAAGGGTGTTGCTATGGGTTTGGTTGTGTTATTTTTTTATTCTCACTGACACTGTACAGTAGTAGGTAATGGTGACAGTGACGGGACCAAAATAATTCGCAAGCATAATCAAGAATTTGCAGCCAAAAAAAAAATGACGTCGAAAAATTTTTGACGTCGAAAAATTTTTGTACGTCGAATTTCCCGGCCGGCCGTGCGGCCAGTCAGCCGGACGGCCAGCCAGCCGCGCGGGCAGCCAGCCGCCGAGGGGACCTCCCCACTACCCAACCGGGGAGTGGTCACAAACCTACCCAAAAGTGACCATTCCCCCCCCCCCACCCACCCACCCCACCACAAACACCCACCACCTTCCACGCCATCGTGTCTCCCCGGAGGCCTGAGCGTCACCCTCCTGCCGGGGATTGGTTAGGGGCGTCCTTTCGCGCCGTGCCGGGGCGTCGCCCTCCTGCCGGGGATCGGTTAGCGCGAGCGGTGACGTGTTCGGGGGATCGGTTAGGGGCGTCCTTTCGCGCCCTCCTGCCGGGGATCGGTTAGCGCGCGCGGTGCCTTGTTCAGGGGATCGGTTAGGGGCGTCCTTTCGCGCCGTGCCGGGGCGTCACCCTCCTGCCGGGGGATCGGTCCTTTCGCACCGTGCCGGGGCGTCGCCCTCCTGCCGGGGGATCGGTCCTTTCGCGCCGTGCCGGGGCGTCCTTTCGCCCCAGTGCCGGGGGATCGGCTAGGGGCGTCCTTTCGCACCGTGCCGGGGCGTCACCCTCCTGCCGGGGATCGGTTAGCGCGAGCGGTGCCTTGTTGGGCGGAGGCCTGTGGCTACCTTTCCCCCTCCCTCTCCCTCTCCCGCTATTGATTTTTTTTCCAGTTTGCCAGCATGTGTGTGCGTGTCCCCCCTCTATGCCCCACCCCTCGCGAGCGGTGACTTGATGGTCAGTCTGAGGGTACCACTACCCCTCCCTCTACCCGCTATTGATTTTTCAGTTTGCCAGCATATGCGTGTGTGTGTGTGTGCGTGTGTTACTGTTGATTTTCATATTGACTGGAGTTATATCGATTGTCTTTTCAGTGAGGGGTAGGAACGGGAAAAGTAGATTTTATACATTTTTATTGAAATATAGTGGAAAAAATGGTATGACAAGTTATTATATTACCTTAATCTAGTCTATTTTATTTGTTCTTTCTTAATCCAGGCTAATTTGTTCTTTCTTAATCCAGACTAAATACATGCTATGCCTACTAGTCTATTTTATTTGTTCTTTCTTAATCCAGGCTAATTTGTTCTTGCTTAATCCAGACTAAATACATGCTAAGCCTACTAGTCTATTTTATTTGTTCTTTCTTAATCCAGGCTAATTTGTTCTTTCTTAATCCAGACTAAATACATGCTAAGCCTACTAGTCTATTTTAGTTGTTCTTTCTTAATCCAGGCTAATTTGTTCTTTCTTAATCCAGACTAAATACATGCTAAGCCTAAAAACTAAAAACACACAATCGCCATAAAAAAAAAAGACATATTACAAACTCACACCGTACAGGCTCAAAGAAATACAATGGAAACCCACCATCCTACCCTTTTTTTTTTTTTTCCCTCCCCCAAAATAAATCCTAATTGAAAGAGACATATTACAAACTTATGTCGTACATGCCCAAAGACAGCCCATAAAAGGATGACAACACGAGTACATATACAAATGAAGAAAAAAATACACAACACAAGCACATATATATAAAAAATAATACACACAGAGCGAGTACATATATAAAAAAAATTGTTAAGCACTAAATATAGGACTCTCATCAAGAACATTTATATAAAAAATAATACACACAGAGCGAGTACCGGTTAGGGGCGTCCTTTCGCACTGTGCCGGGGCGTCACCCTCCTGCCGGGTGGACTTAAGACTCGAGTTTTGGAGCACGACATGTGTGTTTGGGCGGGAAAAAAAAAAAAAAAACTGGTGTGCATGCGGCTTGGTCCCCTTCGCCTTTTCCGGCGTGCCCACGCCACCATGTCTCCCCCCTACCCCCTTCTATACCCACCCTTATGCGAGCGTCGGCTTGTTGGGCGGAGACCTGCGGCTACCATTCCCCCACCTCCCTCCTTGGGCGGAGGCCTGTGGCTACCATTCCCCTACCTCCCTCCACCCAGGGAAATTTATTGAAGAAAAGTTGCTCATTTTATCACGAATGAGTCTGTGAAAAGTATAGTTTATAAACTTATAAGGAGAGAAAGAGAGAGAGGAGCGAGAACGGGGAAAAAAAAAAAAAAAGTAGAACAGCGGAAGCAAGGCCTCGGCTTGGTGACCGAGTTATTTATTGCCTCCGAGCACCCGCCACCACGCCACGCCGTCTCTTTTCAGTCCATCTGCGACAATCGAAGCGAAGGGAGACACGAGCGTGAGTAAAGTGGTGTATATGCGTAACCGTTTCGTCTGTGAAAAAAAAGAGTGTGGGGAACGTGCGCTATCGGTGTGATTTAAGCTGCGTATACCTCCGATTTCCCACGACCGTATTTTATATATGAAAATTGGACGACAGTCAGTCAAACCGACCAAAAGGGTGTGCTACGCGCTGAGCATCGCCCTCCTGCCGGGATCGGTTAAGGGCGCCGTTCGCTCCGTGTTGGGGAGCCACCACTATCTTTCACGCTATGCCGGCGCGTGCCTCCCTCCAGCCACCATTGACGCCCCCCCGGTGAAGTATGGGTATGTGTTTGGGCTAGCGTGAGCGCTGCTTAGCCCCCGATCCCTCGCGAACGGCGGCGGCGGCGGCGACTGAGGTTTGAAAAAGGGGCGTGTGGGGAGACGTCCGTGTGATTTGCGCATATTTTATATACACGCGCTTGAAAAAATCCGCATGAATTGTGTATATTTTATATAAATGAACTAAAAAAAAAAAAAATGGAAGATACCGGCGATAGTAAGGATAATTGTTTGAGTTTCAAAAAAGAGATAAATGAGGAGGTAGATAAACTCATGGACATTATTAACAGCAGTGGCGAAGGAGAGGAGGATATGGACGGTAATTGTTTGAGTTTCGATGAAGAGATAGATAAACTCATGGGCATTATTATCAACAGTGGCGAGGACGAGGAGGAGGAGGAGGAGGAGGAGGAGGAAGAGGAGGAGGAGGAGGACAGGGGGAAGAAGAGGAGGAGGAGGAGGAGGAGGAGGAGGAGGAGGAGGAGGACGAGGAGGAGGAGGAGGAGGAGGAGGAGGACGGGGAGGAGGAGGAGGAGATGGATGATGATGTTTGCTTGAGTTTCGATGAAAAGAGAAAGGAGGAGCTAGATAAATTCGCTGACATTACTATCAGAAGCGGCGGAGAATGGGACGGAGAGGAGGAGGAAGAGGAGAAGGAGGAAGAGGAGGAGGGCGAAGATTGTAGCGACAATGCTATTAATGATGATGATGATGATGATGATGATGATGATGCTGGTGACAGGGGGTTTGCAGCGCATACCCCTGTCAGAGAAAGGGCGGAGGGGGAAAAGAGGACCTGTCCAGCGGCAAGCAAAGATGAGGTCAGCCAACAACGCGGGGGTGGAAGTGGGTGTCCCGCTGCCAGCGAGGAAGAGGAAGGGAGCGTTGGTGACGGCAATATTGATAGCGACACACCACCCGCTGATGAAGATAATGTTGAGAGACAGCGCGCAGAAGTCATCAGAAGGAAATACGCCTTTGATCGCGATTTACTTTATTTAGAGTTTAGTATACCTCCAGATGACGCTAGCGATCCACAGAGCTTTCTTAGAAACAACAGAGTAGAATTTATTCAAATATTACGTGATGAGATAGAAGCCATGGATCATCCTCCCCCCCAAGTCAGGGCGTATGCTGAAATGCGAATCCAACTTGTGAGATTGGGCGAGGAAGAGGATATTAGTCCGTTTTATATGGTTTTTCCATCAGAGCTCATTACCCAGGGCGAGGTACCGCGTTTTGTAGAAAACGTAGTCCAGTACATGGCGGAACGCTTGGAAAGACATTTGAATGAAGTAGAAGGCTCGGGTTTCATGATACTGGAAATTGACATGTTTAAAGTAATCTTAGGTAGAACAGGTCATCGAGCGGCGATAGGCATACACGTCAATAAACCATTGGGCGTCCGGGAGCTCGCACCATTTTAACCCTTCGGGCGAGGAGGGTTACTGTCTTGTGCAATGTCTCGCGGCTCGCGCTCTTTTGGAAAAAGATCCTAAAATTCAGGACCTTCCTCGCAAAACAAAAACACTGAGACAATGCAAGAAATTAGTGACTGTGCCAGATATAGATTTCCCTCTAGCGTGGGAAGATATTGCGCTAATCGAGCGGATGAATAAGCTCTCCATTTATGTGTACGCAGTAGCCCCCATTGATGATGATGATGATGATGATGATGATGATGAGGAGGAGGAGGAGGAGGAGGAGGAGGAGGAGGAGGAGGAGGAGGAGCGCCAAAGAATGCGTCGGAAGAGCGGAAATAGTTGGGGTGGGACTAGGCACGAGATTTATGTAACCCGGAAAGGTGCAGGTACTGGGACATATGTTGCTTTATTATTACTGGATGGGCAACATTTTGCCCTCATAAAAGATTTCGCAAAATTCATGCCAGCATTTATGAGAGGTCATAAACGGCGCTTAAAAGGCCAGACGCTGAATCAGTACTCTAGATATTGCAAAAACTGCTTGACTGGATATTTTGACAAAGCCGACCTTGAGGAACATGAAGCCAGTTGTCAGATTCAGCAAAAACTTGTATTCCCCACCTCAAAATCAGTGCTGCAATTCACTGACAGCGGTAAAACATACCCTCCATCGCACACTGCCTTTTTTGATTTTGAGTCTATTCTTGACGACTCTGAATCCAACAGTCACGTTATCAATCAGCACAGAGCCATGGCGTACGCCTTCTGCATCTTGGATTCAGCGGGCTCTGTAGTTTGCAAACAGAATTACTGCGGGAGAGATGCAGCGTCACACTTTCTCAAGAACCTGGCCTCCTCCTGGAGGAAAATTAAAGAGGAAAGGAAAACATATGACATGGTCCTAACCCCCGAGGCGGTAATTGATTTCAAACGTCAGACGACGTGTCAGATTTGTAAGAAAGAATTTCAGAATACAAAAGACAAACATCGCCATCACGATCATACCAGACCTGGCCCAAACTATCTTGGTGCATTATGTAGAAGATGCAATACATTATGTGTCAGTAACCGCTGTCAACTTCCTACATTTGCCTTTCACATGACTTATGATATGAGCCTGATACTGAAAGAAGCCGACCGACAGAGTTTCCATAGGAAGAAAACTAACGTAATCACTAAAGCGGGATTACGTTTTTTGAGGGTAGATGTGGACAATATAAAGTTTCTCGACGCGAGAGCCTTTCTTGATGGCAGTCTGGCCCATCTCAGCGCAGAACATATTGCCTCGGGGGAATCTCTACCTGTCACTCGAGCGCTCATAAATCATTTCCCCGCACCGGCGCGTGAGCTCCTCCTCACAGGAAAGCAATGTTTTCCTTACGAGTTCGTCAATGATTTTGACAAATTAGCGCGTCAGTCACTTCCAGACATTGAAGATTTTTATAGCAGGCTTAAAAGCCGCGGCGTAAGTGAGGAGGAGTACAGCCACGCGCAAGCAGTGTGGAATGCCCTGGGTTGTCAAACCTTAAAAGACTACATGCGCGCATACCTTCTAGTAGATGTAGGCTTGCTTGCTGACATTCTACAGAAATGGCGAAGCGTGTTGCATGAAACATATGGATTAGATATAACACATTATGTCTCTCTCCCCGGATACGCTTTCGACAGCTTCTTAAAATCAACAGAAGCCAAAATAGAACAGCCGAGCGATCCAGACTTGTATCATCTTGTAAGAGACAATGTAAGAGGAGGCTTTACTACAGTAGTCCAACCACAGGCAGTTGCAAATAACCATCACATTAATCCTGATTACAACCCCGAACGAGACACCCCTACTCTATTTAACTATTTAGATAAGAATAGTCTGTATCCTACAGTAATGTGTAGGCCGCTTCCTGAGAGAAATTTTAAAAAATTATCGGTAGAAGAAAGAAAGGAGTGGTTAAGAACTCATGACATAGCAAATGTGGAGACGAATGGAAGCGTGGGGTACTGGTTTCGCTGCGACTTACACCCAATTGAGCCCGATGTGGCTAGGTCAACGGATGAGTTTCCCTTACACATCCACCACATGGACATAGATAGCGAGCAACACCTGTCTGAACACAGCAAGGCATTTATGGCGAAAACAGGATGGCAACTCCCTAGGGTGACGCGAAAGCTTGTTGGATCGCATTGCGCTCAGTATGGTGTCCTCACCACGCTACCCATGTTGCAGTTTTGCTTGGGAATGGGAGGTAAAATTGCAGAAATCCACGATATCTATCAGTTTACCCAATCCACATTTCTTAAAGAGTTTATGGAGGGTAACATCAAAGCACGACGCGAGGCCAGCAGTAAAATCCTACAGAAAGCCTATAAAGTCATTTCAAATAGTATATTTGGTCGAACCCTTATGGATCCAGTCAAATATAGCATAAATACAGACATTGTAACCTCCAAGTCAGCACTACGGCGCAGGTTACGAGACCCATTATTCAAGAGACTCATACCTCTTAGTAACGACAGAGTCCTTGTTGTTCGAGGAAGGAAGAACATTCGCATCAACCAACCAAATTACATTGGTTATCAGATTTTGGAGCTTTCTAAGGTTGAAATGTACGACTTCTATTACCACATAATTCGAAAAGCCTGTGGCGCGAGAATGTCTCATATATTTACGGCGACACAGATTCGGCTGCCATATGCGTCTCTAACTTCCAAGACATTAGTGAATTTTATTCGCTTCCACTCATAAAATCCATAATGGATTTTAGTAACTTCCACCACCCACCCGCCTATGACACTTCCAAGAAAGGTCAAGCGGGGTATGTCAAGTCAGAAGTGGGCGCGGCCCATATAAAGGAAGTGCTTTGCCTGAAACCTAAGATGTACTCTATCAAATTGCATGATCCCTCAAGCGGCGAGGATGCAGAAATAAAAAAGCTAAAGGGTACCTCACTATAGTTTGAGAAACTATAATCATGAAAAATACAGACAGGTACTGCAAGGGGCGGGGTGGATAAGGCACGCCTCTATAGCATCCGCACCCTGAAAGGTCAGGTATGCACTACCTCCATTGAGAAGGCGACTTTAAGCGCATTAGACAACAAAGAGTGCATCTGCTCTCTGATCACAGCCTGCCGGGTAATCCTTCTCGTGTTTTTAGGAGAGCTTATGGCCACCCTGAGTTACCTGAGTATCTGCGTCAAATGCGGAGGACATCTCAAACTGCTTCTACTAGCCGCGCCACTACTGCCACTACTGCTAGTACTACTCATAATGCTGTCGGGGATACTTTAAGTGAAAGTGGTGCTGAGGGTGTGGATAGTCACGGAACGAGACCCGTGGCGGGGAATCTCTGGAGAACAAGATCTAGGACAGACAAAGGAGAGAATTTGAATCGATCAAACAAAAGAAAGAGGAGAGAAACCAAAGTCTACCCATCGCGCCAGCTACCAGCAGCGTCAACATCATCTCCACGGTTGCCTTTATCCTCACCTCCCCACCCCGAGAATAGCATGGAGATTCCCTCCCCACCGGGCTGGGTTTCAGACAAAGGAGCTCACGCGAGTGGCTGTAACGGTGACAGAGCTCGCGCTAAAGCAATCATTGATATAAAGGTCGAATATATAGGTATATGACAGCTCACAATAAACTCGAGTATATTTCCATCTTGCAGAAGGTACTCGAGAGCTATAACCGCACGCCTCACGCACGTCTAGGAAAACCCCAGCCGAAGTACATGCCATGAAGGACCCGCGAGGACTCCTGCGTCAGTTTAAGAAAATGCATAATTATACAAACAGAGAAACGCGTCAAGGTCAAGCCAGTCGTGTGCTGAACATCGGGGACTACGTTCGACTCGTGGGCGCGCCGCTCACGATATTTCCTAATGACCTCGAATTCACCAACAAGAAGAAAAAAAGCACCTCCCTCGCCTTTGTTCACAAGGATCTTGTTTTGTTGTTGGCTAAACTCTCCCCGACAAGCGGAAAAAGTAATTGCAGTGTTGAACAAGAAACATATAGATTGCTTGTCAGAAGTGTTGCTAAATTTCCTAAAACTAATCTTACGCGAAATACAAAGATTGTGAAATCCCTGAACAAATATAAAAACACATAAGGAAACTCGCCAACAAGGGGTAAGTACACTAAAAAAAAAAACTACTGAGAACGCAGCGGGCGGCGCTATACTCTCTGTGCTGTTACCTCTGGCAGCTAGTGTCATAACTGGTCTTTTAACAAAATGAAGGAATATTGTCTCATCCCGAAATCAACAGCAGAACAATTTTACTCAAGTCTTCTACGGGGAGCCGTAACATAAAACGAAACAGAAAGACGGACGAGGAAAAAAGAAAAGAGTGCGGAAACCGTTGTCGGGTTCGACGGTCAAGGCGTCAACTGCATTAAAAATATAAAGAGACGCGCGCTGCAAGATGTATTAACCCAAACAACCACCCGCCATCTATAGCGGCCATAGGTCCTCGCACGACGTTCCCCACCAATACTATCGATTCGAAACCTGCCATAGATAACAGGATTGATGTTAGAATGAAAGCAGCTCAAAGGGATTACGCCAAAGCTTTCTTAGCTCTCATGAAACATACTCCAGGAATTACATGGGATACAAACGGAAATCTTTTGAGCCCCATTAATAATTTTAACGCCATTGATATATTGCAAACCTTAAGTGACGTCAACAGCAAATTAGGCTTCAAAGCTGATGATATACCATTTATTAAAATGCTTTTCCACAACACAAACTTAGATCCCTCATTTATACGCAATAATAAGGCAAGGAAGCAACTGTTTGGAGGAGGTGGGGGAGGAAGGAGAAGTGCCCCAATTCGGGCCAAGCCACGCCCCACGCCTTCTTTCTCCGCCCCCCGCGCGGATGCCGGGTATGACGTGGGAGAATTATCGCGTATAAAAAGGATTTTGTTTTGGGGTGGGATATAGACACTTGTGTGACCTCGCAGGACAGGGAGACTCTAAGCGTGAGTAAGAGCGAGAATTAATATATATTTTTCTATAAACATGTCAGACTATCCCATCATTCCTGTGAAGGGGCGAATGACCGATCGCCAGTTCATTGACGACAGTGTGTGTTTAGTAGCCACCATCAACGCCAGCAGTTTTAAACTTAGCGGTATAGCCAAGGACTTGGCTGAAGTGTATGGCTATGCTAATCTCTTTGAAAATCGGAAACAACTTTATAATTTGAACAGAGTCGTTTGGGTTGACACCCCGAAAGTGGGGTCGCTGGTAGTGAAGGAACCACCTACGGAATCAAATTATCCCATTGTGGTGGGTATGGTGACTCAATTTTGTCAGGGTGAATCTGTAGAATATAATGACGTGTCAAGATATTTTATTGAAACCAGCAGAGATATGCATTATGTGAACGGTTTAATGTCGGACACCAAGCAAAGCAGACGCGATAATTTTAAATGTTGCCTCAATGAGCTAGGTGATTATGTAAAGCAGAAAAAAAACATTCGAAAAGTCATTTTTCCTACCGGCGTAGGACGAAGGGGAAAGATGGATCATGAATGGAACGTGGCCTACTTGAAGGAGCTAAGATCTTTTGCCCACCAACTAGATTTGAATAACGTTAAGGTAATGCTCTTGGGGCAGGAAGAGGGGACGAAGAATCTCCCCGCGAAAGCCTCAACTGCCGGGGATGGGCGACAGACACAAACCACTGTGTAGCTATAAAAATTACGTACGCCCTGACCCCATCATTATATTCTAAGTACTTTCGAAGTTTCTTAAATAAGCATAAAGATTATCCTGTTTTTAAACTTGCCACAAGATTACAGTCGGACAAAACTCTGGTGTGTGGCGTGTATTGCATTCAATTCGTATACTTATGTAATAAAATAGGCTTAGAGAGGACTAGTCAGTTTTTGAAAGATAATTATGATTTAGGAAATTTTTTGAAGAATGACAGAAAGGTGTTAACATATGCTTATAGAATGTTTAAAATGCCCCCATGTATAAAAACATTTTGTCAATCTAGTCAAGGACTGACTTACAAGCATTGTATTTCTAAGATATGTGGCTAACTTATTAAATGCTACAATGTGCGTGTGTGTGTGTAAAAAATGTAGAGCAGTAGCATGTGGCTTATTCATTTATGGCGTGTGTGTGCATTTATATGTAGTTATTAAGAACAAGGATTCTGTTTTTTTTTTTCGTGCGACGTGACCGGATGGGCGTGAGTTTGTTCACGCTTTCCTATGTGTAAAAAATGTAGAGAAGTAGTATGTAGCTTATTCATTTATGGCGTGTGTGTGTGTGTGTGTGTGTGTGTGTGTGTGTGTGTGTGTGTGTGTGTGCAATTATATGTAGTTATTAAGAACAGGATTATGTTGTTGTTGTTTTTTTTCGTGCGACGTGACCGGGTGGGTGTGAGTTTGTTCACGCCTTCCTATTGTTCGGAAGTAGCATGTGGCTTATTCATTTATGGTGTGTGTGTGTGTGTGTGTGCATTTATATGTAGTTATTAAGAACAAGGATTCTGTTTTTTTTTTTTTTCGTGCGACGTGACCGGATGGGCGTGAGTTTGTTCACGCTTTCCTATGTGTAAAAAATGTAGAGAAGTAGCATGTAGCTTATTCATTTATGGCGTGTGTGTGTAGTTATATGTAGTTATTAAGAACAGGATTATGTTGTTGTTTTTTTTTCGTGCGACGTGACCGGGTGGGTGTGAGTTTGTTCACGCCTTCCTATTGTTCGGAAGAAGAATGGCTTGTGGTTTTGGGCATGTGCGCGCGTGTTTGCATACATGTGTGTGCGTGTCCCCTATAACCTGGGGTAGCCTCGGAAGAAGAAAAGGCTTGTGGTAGTGTGCGCCTGTTGTTGTTTTTTTCGTGCGACGTGACCGGTTGGGTGTGAGTTTGTTCACGCTTTCCTATGTGTAAAAATGTAGAAGTAGTATATAGCTTATTCATTTATGGCGTGTGTGTAGTTATATGTAGTTATTAAGAACAGGATTCTGTTTTTTTTTTTTCGTGCGACGTGACCGGGTGGGTGTGAGTTTGTTCACGCCTTCCTATTGTTCGGAAGAAGAATGGCTTGTGGTTTTGGGCATGTGCGCGCGTGTTTGCATACATGTGTGGGCGTGTCCCCTATAACCTGGGGTAGCCTCGGAAGAAGAAAAGGCTTGTGGTAGTGTGCGCATATGCCCCAAATAACCCCGGGTGGCTTAGTCAGTCCCCTAACGTTGCGAGAGGAGCATCATGGAGGAAGTCTTCGCCGTCATGAACTTACAACAACAACAGCCCCACGCTGCCGCTGCAACTCTTCATGCTGACGATGTTGACGATCAGATAATGGGTCAAGCCGCATTAGAAGTTGAAGCCATGGATAACACATCCCAAGCTGAAGCCGTGGATAACACATCAAATCCACGAATAGGAGGTGAGATATCCGACTATTGTATTTTTTTCTGCGCACAAGCGCTGGTGTGTGTGTGTGTGTGTGTGTGTGTGTGTGTGTGTGTGTGTGTGTGTGTGTGTGTGTGTGTGTGTTTAAAATATATATATATTTCTTGTCATTTCAGCGGATGTTGGTGGTGGTGAGGTGGGGGATGTTCCAGAAACTCCCAAGTCTACCGGTGAACACATCACGGGCGAGTCATTGGGCAACAACAACCGCGGCGCGTTGGGAGGTGTTGGTAAAATGGGGCGGCGCGTGCTGAGAGAGGGGCTTCTGCGACTTCTGAAGGATGTGATACCTCCATTACCAGTGTCTCGTCTGAAGAACGACCCACCGGCCAGCGTAACGCATAGTAAGTATTTTTTTATTCTTACAAGAGAGAGAGAGAGAGAGAGAGAGAGAGAGAGAGAGAGAGAGAGAGAGAGAGAGAGAGAGAGATTTATTTTTTTTTGTCTAATAATGTTTCTCTATATATTCATAACTCAACCGCAAAAACAACAGACACACTTAGGTTATGGTGTGTCTTGACTCTCCGTCGGGCGCTGAATCGCGAGCGGCGGCGAAGTCATCTGCAGCAACCAGATCATGAAATGCGTAAATCACGACTGGATAAAAAACTGCTGCAGATGGCGGCAGTGTCGCGGCAGCTCCAGGATCAGGAGACGCACCAGAGACGACAAGATCGCGACCGGGGACAAGAACGGCGGCGAAGAATGACAAAGAATAATATGCCGAAGCAGCAAGAACACCGGGACCCAAGACTGTCTCAGAAGAGCCTCCACAAAGTTGGGAGAAAAAAACTTCAGGTGGCCAAACGTCAGGCGGGTCTCTTCTCCTCAGCGGCGGCGTACGGTCGGGGAAAACCAATGAAAAAAAATCTCTCTGTGACCAAGAAACTCGTCTTTGAAGAACCACCAGCGCGGCGTGCAGCAGCAGCAGCCGCTGGAGAAAATCTCGCGCCACAACCGGGCCCTTCAATGCGGCTCGTGCGGACAGAAACAAATGAAATCTTCTCAAGCACTGACCTTCCTTCAGCTTTCAATTCTTTGAATTTTTCTCATAGCATGGACGTGAATAATATTATAAATGTTCTTGATGAGAGTCCTATATTTAGTGCTTAGCAATTTTTTTTATATAATATGTACTCGCTCTGTGTGTATTATTTTTTATATATATGTACTTGTGTTGTGTATTTTTTTTCTTCATTTTTTTTTTATGGCGAATGTGTATTTTTGTTTTTAGGCTTAGCATGTATTTAGTCTGGATTAAGAAAGAACAAATTAGCCTGGATTAAGAAAGAACAACTAAAATAGACTAGTAGGCTTAGCATGTATTTAGTCTGGATTAAGAAAGAACAAATTAGCCTGGATTAAGAAAGAACAAATAAAATAGACTAGTAGGCTTAGCATGTATTTAGTCTGGATTAAGCAAGAACAAATTAGCCTGGATTAAGAAAGAACAAATAAAATAGACTAGTAGGCATAGCATGTATTTAGTCTGGATTAAGAAAGAACAAATTAGCCTGGATTAAGAAAGAACAAATAAAATAGACTAGATTAAGGTAATATAATAACTTGTCATACCATTTTTCCACTATATTTCAATAAAAATGTATAAAATCTACTTTTCCCGTTCCTACCCCTCACTGAAAAGACAATCGATATAACTCCAGTCAATATGAAAATCAACAGTAACACACGCACACACACACACGCTTATGCTGGCAAACTGAAAATCAATAGCGGGTAGGGAGGGGGTAGTGGTACCCTCAGACTGACCATCAAGTCACCGCTCGCGAGGGTGGGGCATAGAGGGGGGACACGCACACACATGCTGGCAAACTGGAAAAAAAATCAATAGCGGGAGAGGGAGAGGGAGGGGGAAAGGTAGCCACAGGCCTCCGCCCAACAAGGCACCGCTCGCGCTAACCGATCCCCGGCAGGAGGGTGACGCCCCGGCACGGTGCGAAAGGACGCCCCTAGCCGATCCCCCGGCACTGGGGCGAATGGACCCCCCGGCACGGCGCGACAGGACCGCTCCCCGGCAGGAGGGCGACGCCCGGCACGGTGCGAAAGGACCGATCCCCGGCAGGGTGACGCCCGGCACGGCGCGAAAGGACGCCCTAACCGATCCCTGAACAAGGCACCGCGCGCTAACCGATCCCCGGCAGGAGGGCGCGAAGGACGCCCTAACCGATCCCCGAACACGTAACCGCTCGCGCTAACCGATCCACGGCAGGAGGGCGACGCCCCGGCACGGCGCGAAAGGACGCCCCTAACCAATCCCCGGCAGGAGGGTGACGCTCAGGCCTCCGGGGAGACACGATGGCGTGGAAGGTGGTGGGTGTTTGGGGTGGGGTGGGTGGGTGGGGGGGGGGGAATGGTCACTTTTGGGTAGGTTTGTGACCACTCCCCGGTTGGGTAGTGGGGAGGTCCCCTCGGCGGCTGGCTGCCCGCGCGGCTGGCTGGCCGTCCGGCTGACTGGCCGCACGGCCGGCCGGGAAATTCGACGTACAAAAATTTTTCGACGTCAAAAATTTTTCGACGTCATTTTTTTTTGGCTGCAAATTCTTGATTATGCTTGCGAATTATTTTGGTCCCGTCACTGTCACCATTACCTACTACTCTGTACCATAATCTATTTGGTGTCATTCACCAAACTACAGGTATGTTGCACATTATTATGAAAGGCGTTGTGTTGATACCAGTTTGTGGTAACTGCTGTGAGTGATGTTGATTGTTTGGTGAGCAGTGTTAGAATAAATGTATAAACGAGTATGTACATTGTTATGTAATATTGAACACCCAATATATATACATTATGAATATACTTTTCTTGAGTACTTACCTGTAAACCAGCATCATATGTGTGGCGTGGCTTGTTTTTGTCTGCCAGGAAGTACAAGCTCTTGAACGCAAACCACGACGACGTGTAAACGTTGTCTGCATCATCACCGGATTTTCATTCCTTCATCTTCTTCATTTCTCTCCTGAACTGGGCGTCAGACTCCTCATCTTCCTCTCCACCTCAGCTCGATCTATTCCCATCGCATCTGAAAGTGTCTTCCATGCGTCTGATTTCTTCGCCCTGTCCTTGTAGTCAGGCTTAGTTGCATCCCATAGGACCGGTTGTTCTCGATACAGTTCAATCAACATCAGCGTTTGCTCCCGGGTCCACTCCATCCTGTCCGCTGTACACGTGGGTGTCTGTTCACCATGTATGCGAGCAGGCCGCACCTCGCCTCGTCCACATCAGTGCTGGCAACATCTTCCCAACCAGCGCCGCCAACATTATCTGGACACAGCAATTCACAACAAGTTTACAACTTGTCCGGTAGTGTGTTGTTTGCATGTTGGGAACGCCTGTTCGATCACACGTCTCGAAGCGCCCACGATGTCTTGTCCACATCAGTGCTGCAAACATGTTCGCAACCAGTGCTGCCAATAATATGCTCCAGATTCAATGTTGGGTTTATTCTCTATTTTATTGCTCCCCCCCTCCATATAGAGTCCCTGGATAGTACAAGTATTATAGTGATATAAATATTTTGTTGTGGTTCTTTCAGTATAGCTTAGAAATATACTTGCAAATTTTAGAAAACACATATGTCTAGATGTGACAAACATGTACATAATACTGGCATCAGTTATAAGTTCATGACATCATTTTACTATTGAATAACTTTTGTATCATATTAGGCTCATTGCCGAGCTACCTACAAGATATTATTTTCAACGAAAAGTATTAATGAATGCATTCACGAATACTCTCGTGAAGTATTCGTATTTGTATTCAAATTATCAGTATTTCAGGTATTCGTATTCGTAAAAATATGAAGTATTCGTATTCGAATACACAGTTCTTATACACCCCATCCCTGAGGGCGAGCAAGCTAACCCGCCGATTACCCCTTAACTCGTCCAGCGCTCACGAGGCAAAGCGAGCCATCAGGTGCTGGCGCGTTACCCCGCCGTTTACCCGCCACGATTCATGAATGAGGGCCTCGTCCAGCGCTCGAGGCAAAGTTTACCAGCCACACAGCAAATTGTATGTAGTATGAAGGGCCAGTGTCTGCTTGACTTGTCCGTTACTCCAACCGTTTACCCGTCACTCGATCAATTAGTGACTGCCTCGGCCAGCGCTCAAGAGACAAGGCGAACCATTAAGGGAGAGTGACCTACCCCCGCCGATTACCAGCTTGCCTCATCCAGCACTCACTAGGCAAAACGAACCACTAACCCGTCCGCTGCGATTGGCACTAATTTCCCCTTCACTGGTAGCCTCGTCACATATAGTCCCAGGTCTTTCTCTGCCTCTGTGCTGGATAGTGGAGTTTCCTATGTGGTATTAGTATGCTGGATATCCCCTCCCAAGGTGCATGACTTTACATTTTTCTTCATTGAATTGTAGCAGACACTTTTTGTTCCACTCCTGAAGCTTGGTGATGTCTTCTGTAGAAATCCGCAATCAAGGTGTTATAACGGACACGTCAAGGAGACACAGGCCCTTCATACGACATACAATTTCCTATGTGGCGGGTAAACTTTACCTCTCGAGCGCTGGACGAGGCCCTCAGTCATGAGTCGTGGGGCGGGTAAACGGTGGGGGTAACGCGCCAGCACCTGATGGCTCGCTTTGCCTCGTGAGCGCTGGCCGAGGCAAGCGGGTAATCTGCGGTGGTAGCTCGCCCGCCTGCGGTCGGGTAATCGGCGGGGGTAGTTCGCTCGCCTTTAATGGTTCGTTTTGCTTCGTGAGCGCTGGACGAGGCAAGCTGAGCGAGCCCGTTCACGTTACTTAAGATGACGAGGACGCGTCGGTCACGTATGAATTGGTACTGAACCCGTTCACGTTACT